>NW_025776145.1:0-300000 GCF_021130785.1 Homalodisca vitripennis
CAGCAAATCGAAATTTAGGCCTGCCCGAAGTGCATAATTGAGGTTTGACACAACTTTCGATAACTTTTTTCGTCCGTCCTAAAAACTAAGTGTAAAATAAAAATTTCAGGAAATCAAGTGTCATTGAATGCGTTCTAGGTTGAGTTGTGTTGCAAGTTTACAAATACTGCTTTTTCCTATTTTACTATATCTTTTACAAGGGACCGGTCCGGGTGACTTTCAAAATTAGGGGTGACCGAGGCAACCGGCCCCAAGTGAAATCTCATGAGGCTTTATCCAAGAATGAGGGGGTAGCGTTCCAAATTATGATACATGTGCCTGGAACAATTACTTTGTTATAATTATTGGTTTTCTTTTAAGGGTACATGAAGTGCACTAAACCCAGAGTGGCAAAACAAAAACAACATTTTCGACAGCCACTCTGTTAGCTTAATTTTAACCCCTTGAATGCTGTGATACTCCTTGCAGTACTGACACCTCACTGCGGGGTTTTTTTGCCACTTGCAACCAAAATTAATGTTAATCATTTTATTTGGCAAAAACAATATTATACAGCACTCTGAGTACTATTTATTTAGAGGGCCAGTTCCAGAATACAATAAGGAGTAATTAGGGGGAAAACCCGTATTTTTTTATATAATGGGATGGTGGGGGGGAGGGGGGTTGAAGGAACTAAAGATGGGTAGGAAATTATCTGTTTATAATTCTTTTAGCAAGTGAAAAAATAATACTCACAATGAAAAAGAAAACGTATTTATTTAGAACATTTGTTTGTATTTACACTTTGTAAAGCTCTTTGAGTTATTAATTCAATAATTTTTGAGTTTCGTGGAATAGTAGTGCAAAACACGGCACCACACACAGCCCAACATCGCATTCAGCGCACTGGTAGCGCGATTCGCGGCGTTTCTGTTCTCCTTGTTTTGTGTTTTTACAAACGTGACAAATACGTTGTGCATTTTTTCTTTTTTTTCCGTGGATGGTACAAGAGATGGAAAATGACGCTGTGTTAGACGCATTGGATTATCACCCACAGAGGGTCGGCCACCTTTCTGTTTTGTCCGTGGTTCCAAATTATCAGCCATTATTTGGCGAACAAGCTCTAGGTGGAACTGCTGCACAACGTTGGTTTTCTGCCTGTTTGACAAAGGTATATGGCATGTGCATTTAATATAGACATATCCAAAAAATGGAAAAAAAGCTTCTTATACCATCGAGTAGTTCGGCGTACACATTCTACATTGACGATCATCATGTCCGACCTGTCAACTGCTCCCATGTTTTGGTTGTAGTCATGAACAGATATGGGTTTCACAATGGCCGCTTTTGTTTTTCTGTCTAGTTTACCAGTAGATACCATCTCATCTTTGTGCTCCGATGTCAGCATGACAACTTCTCGTTTATATCAATCCACCTGACTGCTATACTTGTGCCATTATTTAGGGCTTCCCGCCTCACCTACTTCTAGCTCTTTCTGAAACTGTGGCATTCCCAATCTTATAGATTTTACTGTCCCACAAGCATTAGTTTTGTTTTTGTGCAAAAATGTAAATAAGTCGGGACTGGAATACCAGTTGTCAATAAATAAGCAGTGGCCTTTGTTGAGATAATTTTGGAGAAGAGTTGTCACAATTGCTCCGGAAATACCAAGATTTTCGGAATTGGAGTAGTCAGTGTCTTTCCCAGTATAAACAATGCTATCAAGTATGTAACCCGTCTCACAATCACATAACAGGAATAATTTAATTCCAAACCTACTTCTCTTTGAGGGGATGAACATTTTGAAGCCAAGCTGTCCTTTGAAAAGCAACAAACTTTCGTCAATGCATAGATTTCTAAATGGTTTGAAGTTGCGGGAAAATGCTGCCCTGAAAATATCAACCACTTCCTTTATTTTACTAAGTTTGCCATGAGCGGGAGGAAGTGTATTATCAGAAAAGTGCAATAAACGCAAAATAATAAAATACCTGTCTCTAGACATGCATTTAGAGACACTATTTCTTATGAAGAGGGTCACTCGACCAATAATCTTCAATGGCTATTTTTTTGTTATGTACCATCAACATTGTAGTAGCCAAAAATAACTTCATTTCTTTCTTCGTAATTGGGACCCACTTTTTCAATCGAGAGTGTTCTGAAGGGGGGGATGTGGAAACAATGTACTCAAACTGTTTGTTTGTTTCCAAAACAATTTAAATCTAACAATTCGTCAGTAATAATTTTTTCAAAAGCAATACAGTTCAGAACAATTCTCTGAAAATGTGTCTGAATCCACTACCCCACTTTCCGAATTATCAAATTCAAAAACTTGTGGAATAAAATCAGTTGATGTCCATGAATGAGTGTATTTAGTTTTATTTATATTAACCCCTTCGTTTTTATTACTTTGGTTTTTTGATTTTACTTTAGGTTTGAACAGTTTTTTTCTCTCTATCTTATTCTTTTTTCTATTTACATTAGAGGTAGTTTTTTTTCGTTTAGAAATTACCCTACTCGGTCCAGGTAAATTCTGTTCCTCAACGATGTCAAGATCACTAACCTCCTCTAATAATAGTGTATTACAATCAAGATCCAAGTCGGATTCAGATTCACTTACCGATAATGTTGGCTGGTATAAAGGGTCAGTATCAACAACGTCATCATCCTCTGATAAATCACTCAAATCCAATCCTATTTCAGAACTCGGCATTTCTAAAAATCTTCTAATCTCATACTCGCCTTCGTTATCCATAGACATAATGGTAGTCTAATTATCCAACAACAACAAAATTATGTCCAGTAGTAATACTATACTAGTAATTATATTTATATAAATAAACACTATATAAATAAAACACCTCAATAAGTCCGAAAACACATAAAAGCACAAGACAAGACCACTTCTGTGACTGACATTTGACAAAACTTATTCAGAACAGAAATGCACGTGGTTTTGTGGTAGTTGAAATATAATATATCAGGTAGCAGCACCAATCAACAAGAGAATAGTGTCCAGATAGTTCATATTGAGGCCGCTAGATGGTGTGGGCCCCTTTGTTCAGTAGTAGTGGACTACAACAAAGAGATACATCGTGTTCCGTACATTTACGGGCCGTAGCAGTGAGGGCTCCGCGGACGAAAAACGTATATGTACGTTTTACAGCAGTCAAGGGGTTAATCACATATTGTATTGTCGCTATTGCAATGCCAATGTATTTGTTGTAGGGGTGTCATAATGGTTCCTGCATTTTTTTTCTCGTGGTTGTAGACGTTTGAATGTCTAGTATTCTTAGATCTTATTCGTAAAAATTCGTTAGCCTAAGGGAGACCTTAGTGAGAACTTGGTAGTCTATAGCGTAAAGTTTATATTATTTTCTGTTATTCATTCTGTTATAATATCATGTATATTATAAACTATAATAATATAATAACATCTTCGTTCAGGCTGTTTTAGTTTATACCTTATAAAAAATTTTTGTTTAAGTCTTTTGTGAAAGATAGCTTTACCAGATGCTTGTTTAATATCATTATCTAGGGTATTCATTAATCTAATTGACTTAACATGAAAAGAATCCGTATAAAACACAGTTCTATGTACAGGATATTGTAAAGTTGTATTGTCCAGTCTAGTCTGCCTAGAATGTACAACTTGCATTGGTTATATATTTTTCAAAACAGATATTCAGGTTTTCTTTTAGCTAACAATTTATAATATGGTGTAACGTGTTCATCTATTTTTAAATTAAAAATATACCGTATGCACGCATTTTGTGCTCTTTGAAGTTCGTTTATTTCATTATTCTTTAAATCACACATGGCTGCACAAACATAATCTATAAATGGAAAAACCAATGTAGAAATCAGCCGCTTTTTTCATTACAATTGACGGCTTGAAAACACATCTTTTTAAATTGATATATTCACTGGAAAACCTTTTTAACTATATAGTTAACTTGATCACACCACTTAAAATTATTACTTAATCTTAAACCTAAATTAACAACACATTTCTCATAATTTAACGATTCCTCATTAATTTTTACTGACACTATATTATTAAAATCAATGTTATTTAAAATTCGTGAATATCCAATAATTATAGGTTTACATTTTGATACATTAAGATGTAAACCATGATTCATACACCATCTATACAAAACTTTTAAATCTTCGTTAATTAATTCAACAGCATTATTAATATTGTCGCAATTACTATGAATATAAAGCTGCATATCATCAGCGTACAACATGGTTTTACTAAACACTACCGAATCTCCTATTCTATTAATATAAATGTACTATATTTGGAAATTAATCTCAATAACTTATTTAATAAACATATATGTGTTAGAAATGTGTCAAATAAAAGGAATCCAGGCCCATGGCTAAATGATAGAATAAAAAACTTTATGAAAGAAAGGAATGCAATTTATAAAAGATGTGTACAAACTAAAGATTATCAAATATGGGAAAATTATAAAATTATTAGAAATAGAGTAAAGACTGTAATGAGAGATGCTAGAAATCAATATTTCTCAAGTGTGTTGGGGCCAGATAAGAGTAGTAAAAAATATGGGGTGCCTTAAAAAAACTTTGGAAGTAGCAAAGAACCAAAAAGTAATCCAAGTCCTGTAGTTGATTTAAATAGCCTTAATGAGTATTTCTGTGGTATAAACAATGACATTGATATTGATCTAATAGATTATTACAAATCAGAAAGAAATAGTGCTAATTATGGTAGTTTTAAAGTTTGACCAAGTTAATAGTAAAGTTATACACAAAGCTTTAATGGATATATCATCTAATTCCGTTGGTAATGATGGTATTCAAGTAAGGTTTATTAAATTAATTTTTGAAGAGATAGAACTTGTATTGTGTCATATATTTAATTATTCATTGGAGAAATGTATATATCAGGTTGGCCTCCAGACCTTTTTTGGCAATACCTTATAGCAGACCATATGTATCACATATGCTGCAAAAGTTTTGTTACCGGCGGACCGTATGTAGCAGATACGATCACAAATATTAGTCCTTTATTTATCTACATGAATAGTATTTGCTGCACGTTTACTGCCTATTGACCTATATCATGTGTTTGCCTGGTCTGTGGTTAAGGGAAAGGCAGTCTTGGTTTCTTATGTTGGCGCTCCTGTTACTCCCACCACCTTAGTAAATAATAGCCTACACTGTACGCTGTGATGAATGGTATTTGATAAGTGCAACAGTTTGAGTTATTATTAGTGAGAAATATTCATGTTAATAAGTCTGTTGATAGGTTATGTGTTTGTATATATTGTGTAAATAGTTTGTAAAATAATGAGTGGTGAACAATTGAGAAGTGCAGATATTTATATTGACAGATATGACAGCACAAGTTCTGAATATGATAGTGATGCCGATCGTGAGTACATGCCGAACATTAATGATTTTAGTGACAGTAGTGATTGTTCTTTGTCTATGCCGAAGAAGAGACATACAAGTGTAACAACAAACAATATTGATGATGTTTTATCTGGGACACATGAAACACTGGGAGCCGAGTCCTCTGATGACCTGTCAGAAAGTGAGGTTAGGCCTATGCAAGTAAGTCCAACACAGAATCTACTTAGTCATGACCCGGGTAACCAATGTGAAGTTGTTTGGTATAATGTCACAGGAAATTTAGAAAGCTTTGATTTTAATGTAGACAGTGGTTTCAATGCAGATATTGTTGGTCCAAATTACTTAGATAAATCTCCCACAGACTACTATCTGTCTTTTATAACCCCTGACATTATTAATAGAATTGTTTGAGCAAACACATATTTATGCTTATCAGTGCATTATCAAAGGAACTTTGAATGAATCAATTTCGAAACATTCCTTACTTGCTACGTGGAGAGATACTAACCCATCAGAAGTATTATCGTTTTCTTGCCCTTGGTTATTTGGATGGGCCTAGATAATAAACCACAAATTTCAGATTATTGGTCAAAGTTGATTTAGTACAAAAATTACTTTGTCCAGGAAACAAAAATTACCAGAAACAGGTAACAGCTCTTGCTTTCCATGTTACATTTTTCAGATAATGAAAATATCATTCCTGGAAATAAACTGTACAAAATTGAATAGCTAATTCAAGCATTGAATGAACAATACTACAAAGCTTGCACTGTTGGAAGACAAATGTGTATCGACGAATCTATGGTGCCTTTCAGAGGACGACTGTCATTTAGGCAGTATATACCTAACAAGCGTCACAGATACGGTATTAAAACTCTACAAGGTATGTATTGATAGAGGTTATACCTATACCGTTAAAGTCTGTGGTGGGAAAGAAGTAAATTCAAATTCAACTGGAACAGTTACTGAGAATGTTGTACTTGATTTGACCAAATATCTAGTAAACGAGGGTAGGGAACTATACACTGATAGTTTTTACACGTCTGTAAATCTAGCTAAACTCCTTCTGCAAAAAAAAGACTCATTTAGTAGGAACGCTGAGGAAAATGGGTACAAACAACCTTACAGCTGTTACTAAAGCAAAGTTGAAGAAAGGCCAAATTAAAATGCTACAAAGTAACTCTAATGTGATCGTGAGTAAGTGGAAGGATAAGAGGGATATTTTATTTCTAACAACTAAATCAGTTCCAGAAATGATGGCTATTACAACAAAAGGAGGAAATATTGTAGAAAAAACCATCCACTATTATAGACTACAATGCAGTTAAGGGTTTCATTGACCAATCTTATCAAATGGCATCTTATAATTCACCTATTAGAAGATCGGTGAAATGGTATCGAAAAATTGCTTTAGAAATTAATTGCTAACACATCTATTGTAAATTCCCATGTTATGTACTCTTACACAAAAGAAGATGGAAATTACTGAATTTAGAGAGCAACTGGTTCTTGGACTCATCAAAAAAGCCCAGATTTTATGTAACGGTATGCCTAATTCAGAAGACACCACCCCTCCCGAAGACACTTCACAGCTGAACCACATAGTCATGAACACAGATAAGAGGAGTCGGTGTTCTTCGTGTTATGAAAGAATGGAAAATGAATTCGGTCGGGGGCATGCTGTTAAGCATGCGAAACAAGTTAAAACAATGTGCCCAGGGTGTAACCCAAGTACTTCTATGTGTACGGACTGCTTAAAAAAAAAACATGTTATTAAGGCAAAGAAGTAATAAAGGTAGACACATTTACGATTTTAACCACTAACCATTTAACTATTAACCGTTTTCCAATACAAAATAAACCTTATTTTTAATATTAACGTAATAAAGGAGTATATATTATTTACCTAACATGCTTGATTTGATGTGTATCACATATGAACACATACAATTTACATTCACAGACAATGTGTATCATATGTGATCACGTCACATAAAGCTGTACAATCCATTGTATGAAGTATATTTATGTATGCTTTATCACAGATATTGAAAAATAATGTCAAATACTTCTTAATTAGTCTTTGGTCTGTTGGTATAATTACTGATTTCACCTATGGTATGTGACAAGATTCTTTCATGCAGCATATGTGCTGCACGTGGAGGCCAACCTGGTAAATACAGGGTGACCATTAAGTCTTAGGACGACTTTATAACTTTTAAACGACAAGAGATATCATAACCAAATTTGGTATACCGTTACTGGAAATTGTAAGCTACTTTTCTGTGTACATATTTGTCGGATTTCACCTTTGGGGGGATGGCCCGTCGGGGGTTATAAGAAAATCTTTAATGACAGCTGATGTTGAGTTGTACATCACTTTAAATGTCTATTGAACTGAAAACAATGCCGCAAACCAGACTTCAAAAGGTTGATCCATTCAGAAGAAATCGCTGTTTAAAGTTTAAAAAATGTTTAATACCATTATTACATAAGAAATAACTAATACTGTAGCTGTTAGAAGTTAAGGGAAATACTTACTGAAAGTCTTTCAAAGTAGGTGTTCAAAATGTTCACCATCGGTCGTCTGGCAATGTGCTAACCGGTTATAAAAGCCGGCTACTACAGTTTGTATGTATTCTCGTGGAATAGCTTGAGCTTCATGTTATATCCTATGTCTGAGTTCGTTCAGATCTGTAGGCTGAATTCGATACACTTTGTCCTTGATGTAGCCCCATAGGAAGTAGTTAGGTCAGGGGAACGAGTAAATATACAACCATGCAGCTCACAAGTTTCAATTCTTCATATTGAGATGTTATTATTGTTTATAAAATAAGAGTCCTTGTAAAAATTCACTTGACTGCCTGCTCAATTAGAATTTTTTCAAATAATTTTAATTGGTTGATTGTAAATATACAGCCAATTAGTCCATTATTCAATACAAGACATTAATACAGATGAAATCATCTATTATTCTTAACATAAAATCATGTAAAATATTTTATATGAATATTATTATTGAGAATAAGTGTTGCAATACCTCACAGCACCACCATACGCCCTCAAAAAATTTGAGCGGCGCCTCATTGTAGACTGCTATAAAAAATTGTATTTCATTATTGAGAATAAATGTTGCAATACCTCACAGATAACAGTTAGTGAATCATCTGGGAGCAGCCCATTCGCTTTGTTAAGAAGGACATCCCTCCTGATGAACTTTTCAAAGCACCACCATACGCCCTCAAAAAATGTGAGCGGCGCCTCATTGTAGACTGCTATAAAAAATTGTATTATTACTGAGAATAAATGTTGCAATACCTCACAGATAACAGTTAGTGAATCATCTGGGAGCAGCCCATTCGCTTTGTTAAAAAGGACATCTCTCCTGATGAACTTTTCAAAGCACCACCATACGCCCTCAAAAAATGTGAGCGGCGCCTCATTGTAGACTGCTATAAAAAATTGTATTATTATTGAGAATAAATGTTGCAATACCTCACAGATAACAGTTAGTGAATCATCTAGGAGCAGCCCATTCGCTTTGTTAAGAAGGACATCCCTCCTGATGAACTTTTCAAAGCACCACCATACGCCCTCAAAAAATGTGAGCCGCGCCTCATTGTAGACTGCTATAAAAAATTGTATTATTATTGAGAATAAATGTTGCAATACCTCACAGATAACAGTTAGTGAATCATCTGGGAGCAGCCCATTCGCTTTGTTAAAAAGGACATCTCTCCTGATGAACTTTTTAAAGCACCACCATACGCCCTCAAAAAATGTGAGCGGCGCCTCATTGTAGACTGCTATAAAAAATTGTATTATTATTGAGAATAAATGTTGCAATACCTCACAGATAACAGTTAGTGAATCATCTGGGAGCAGCCCATTCGCTTTGTTAAGAAGGACATCCCTCCTGATGAACTTTTCAAAGCACCACCATACGCCCTCAAAAAATTTGAGCGGCGCCTCGTTGTAGACTGCTATAAAAAATTGTATATTGTTTTGTAACTAACATTTGACATTTTTATCATAAAACCATTCATGTGTGCAAGTGGATTACATAACAGATAATAATTATATTGCAATTATAAACATCAATAAAACAGCTGTATAATACATTATTTCAACTGACATAATACTAATAATATAATAATACTATAACTATAACTACTATACTATGACTATATATATAGTTTGATGAATATTTCACCACTTCCACATTACTGGTAACACTTTTAATATACGATTTTGTTTTTACATTGCTGTACGTAATTTGCTTTAACCCTAGATTCGTAACCATCTGATTTACCTGCAGTTATTCACAACCATTAGTCTACGAGACTACTCCGGGAAAATATACAAAATATGTAGTGTAATAATAATTTTATTGCTACAACTGTTTTTATGTAACTACATAACTTATTAACACGTTGACTGCCACCAAGGAATATATTTTTGCTGTATCTGTAGGCCAAGGACTAATTTTATGAACTTTCTCTATGCGCCATGAGGACCACCGGTGGCTCTCAACAGGTGTACTGAACTACGCCGTGAGGACCACCGGTGGCTCTCAGGTTATACATTTTTTAAACTTTTTTCACAGTATCTGTAAACACATTCCAGCAATTATATTTATACTAACTGATAGCTTATTAAATGAAGATAAAAAAGGTCATAATAATATGGTTATTGGATACTGTTTTTACAACTCAAAATAAATAGGCTGAAAAATTGGGTTTGTTTATTGTGGTTTACACTATAGGAATAGACTAAGTAAAACCCAGTTGTACAAGAACTTCTTTTATAACATGAGTAAAAGTTAAAAATTATAAAACCTCTATAGCCTTGAAAAATTAGATTATAATTAAAATAATTGAATGTAATAAGTACATCATGTTTGTATTCAGAACTTTAGATTACACACTAATATTACATGAATGGGCTTTTATGGGTTGCATTGAAACAGTTCAAACAAATAAATACATTGCACATGACACATTTTGTGGTTACTCTCTTGCACTGTTTCTGGGCATATTCAACGACTTTGAGAGAGTTTTGTAGCAGTTGCCGCATCTCCGACGTACTGAGCGTTTAGGACCCTATATTTCGATAAGCTTATGTTTGGGAGTTCTTGCAGCTTGAGGTTCATCTTCCTCTCCCTCTTTGGTTTCAATAAGAGAATCTGCGATTTCCTGTCTGAACTGGGTGATTTGCATTTTCTTTTCATGCACAATGTTGTACAGAAGAAGTGAGTTCACCACTGCTATGTTTAGAAGTAGTTCAAACAGTACTTTCTTATACCATTTTACGCAGCGTCGCAGAGGTCTAGAATATGAAGCCATTTGATCAGACAAATCTATGAAAGATTTGGCCTTGTTGTAGTCAACCACACATCTTGGTTTTATTTTGATTCCTCGCCTTTGAGGAATCTCAATACATTCATCAGTATGCTGTGTCGTTATCATCATTACTTCTCTCTTATCTTTCCATTTTATCACGACGACATTGCTATTGCTTTGTTTCTCCACCCTTGGAATCACCCTTGTTTAGATTTGCATTTGCAATGCATGCTGGGATTCCTCTTCTGTTTTTACGAAGTGTTCCAACTAAATGAGTGGAACGCTCTTTCAAGGTATGGGCTAGAGCTATGCTGCTGTACCAATTGTCAACATACAGTGTTCGTCCAGCATCAAGTAACGGGGAAATCAACTGCATCACAATGGCCTGAGCAAGATCAACTCTCCTTCCTTCGGATTTACCTGTGTACACCTTAAAATTCCAGGTGTAACCCTTTTCAGTGCATAGCTTAAAGATCTTAATGCCATAGCGGCTGGCCTTGTTAGGGATGTATTGTCTAAATCCCACCCTGCCACGAAAGGGAATCAAACTCTCGTCAATACAGAGTTGCTGCTGAGGAGTCAGAGCAGATTTAAATTTTTCATTCAGGGAGTCAAGTATATTTTGTATTTTGTATAGTTTGTTTGTTTCATCTGCATTTGTATTATCGCTGAAATGAAGCATTCTAAGTAACAGTTCAAATCTGTTTCTAGGCATTACTTTGCACATTTCATTTTTGTATATGTTTTTTGTGCTCCAATACAAATTTAAACTTGGCATTTGAACTAACCCCATCCATATTATGAGACCAAAAAATTGCTTAATTTCCTTTTCGTCTGTTGGAAGCCAAGATTTGAGCCGAGACTTATCAGAAGGTACACCAGATTCAATTGTCTGCTGTGCATATAGGTTTGTTTGCAGTGCAATTTCTGTAAAAAAAGAGTTGTCAACAAAGACTTGGTTGTAGACTTCAAATGGGGAAGCACCCTCAATTTTGTCCCTTATTTCTTGTAAGATAAGAGGTAATGCATTGAACTCGAATGATGATAAGTTGTTTTGGTTCGTATTTCCCCAGGTCAAGGCTAAGTAATTTAGTTCAATGTTTTGGTTTACCTGTTGGATTCCATTGTCAGGCTGTGGGTGTGGGTTGGGCTGCTGCTGAATAAGTTAGTTGTGGACGAGCTGCCTTTGGTCCAAGATATTCATATCGTTATCACTGTCTTCACTACAATCCTCTGAAGGAAGATATTCAGGGTCCATATCAGAATCATGACCTCCAAACAATTCACTTGATTCACTACCATTGTCGTCAAATTCACTATTATCCTCCTCTTCAACACCCACTGGCTCTGTACCTGTACTCGCAGGTTCCTCTAATATTCTGTTCACAAAATCCCCTAAATCCTCGTCATCATGTCTCAATCGACCCGCACTCATTTTTGTAACAGCACTAAAACTCAAGATTATGATCTAGACAAAACGAATAGAACACGAATTAGCTGGACACTAGATATAGAGACTTGGCTGTGCCATGAGAGCCACCGGTGGTCCACACAATAAAACAAAACAACAGGGTGACGAGAATTGGCGGGAAATTACATAACCAAACTAAAACAGCTGGTTAAGTTAAAAAAACCACTCAGATGGAAGCAGAAAAAGATTTGCCCAGGCCATGAGAGCCACAGGTGGTCCTCAGCTACAACTTTTAATACAATTGGCCTAGGACCGAATCTTGTTGATTATAATACTCAGGATACCGTATTTGATCACATGGGATGTATACGCTGTGAGATGCGTAATAATGATAGTTCAGTTATGACGTTCCTGGCCCAAATGCCATTGGCCTCAGATGTAAAACCAGTGAGAGCCACCGGTGGCTCTCATGGCGTCACGTATAGAACATAGTGAGAGCCACCGGTGGTCCTCATGGCAGTCAACGTGTTAAATGTATTTAAAACAAAACTATTATAAAAAGTAAGTAATATTAGGTTTTTTCTCGCCAATTAAAAATATATATCTTGTTTAAGTAATATTTATGAGTTTTGTTCATATAATAAAATAAAAAGTACTTATGAAAATAAAAACACCTTAATAACTATGTAAACTTAATAAGTAGTTGATAACGACTGGGTTTTACATATCTTATCTACTTTATAACATGAAGTAAATGCATAGTGTTTTAGCGTTTATTAAAAGACAAAACAGAACAAAAGTGACAAGTCATATTTAGTTACTGATCATGAATGTGCTTAAAATTAAATAAGTGGTAATAAGTAATAAAAGTAAAAATATAAGTAAATTTAAATAACATAACATTGTTTTGACCTGTTTTATTATTATTGTGAGTCCTCCGCACAGTTAACACAGATTTTCGCCTGGTGCTCAAAGCACATGTGACGCTGGCAGTTATAACACACATATTGTGTCATTCTTCTTTTTTTGGAGGGGCAAATAGAACATATTTTTCTTTTTTTTCCATGACGATTTCTTCGACTGGAGGTAGAGCATCATTAGCTGGAACTAGAGCCACGGCATCAGCGGCTGGATCTGGAAGTGCGGCTTGATTGTCTGGGCATGGAGGCACGGCATTACCGGTTGGAGGAATAAACGATACATTTAGGCCATCTTTGAGTTTTCTTACTGCATGACAGTACTAGACATTTCGGCAAATGTGTCAACTGCACCTTTCGTTGGGTTATAAAATTCAACGATATCTGGTTTCTCTGACTCTTCAGATATGGTGCCTGACTCATGACAAGTTGAAAGTAAATAGACCATCTTCTTTTCTTTTGCCTTATATGAAAGCAATACTAGCTCATTGTCATAACAAAACATTGAACTGTTAACTCTTCTAGACTTTTGGTCTGTCAATTCAGGAGGAATCTCTTTCTTGTTTGAGCGCAAAGTACCAACAATAGTCAACTTAAGGTTCATCTGCATGTCCTTAGTCAGACCAACTGAAGTGAACCAATTATCCATAGTTACGTTCCTGTTAGAACCACGGATAGTTTCAGTTAGGCTTTTAACAAAATACGTTCCAAGAGGAAGCTCGTTAGTGTTAGTATACTTTCCTAAATAAGGCATGGCATCAATCATATTCTTAGTCTTTACATCACATAGCGTAACTATTTTAATACCATATTTATTTGGTTTTTAAGGAAGGTACATCCTGAATGGGCATCGTCCTCTGAAACCTAGCAACTGTTCGTCAATTGTTACGTACGAACCAGGAATATAGTTATCACGGCAAGCTTGAACAAACTCTTCCCATATCTCTCTGATGGGTGCAAGTATAACCTTCAGAATTCCGTGTAGCTCTGTGGTCAAATCTTGGGCAGTTTAACAAAAAAATCAAACCGATGTCTGCTCATGACACATAATATAGTGTTTATTAACCTCCTCAGTGGCACTACATAAATTTTTTACCTCAGTTCAGTTCCAATGTACAGTACAGTGTACATCAAATTTACACTGTTCATATTGGTATGAATTCAACTCTTAAGTTAAATCTCAGAGGCTTTGTACAGTATAGTGCACATTAGATTTTGCATTGAACGGTATTGCCATCTATTGGAAATACTAGAGTGCCACATGTTTGCAACAGTTCTGCCTAGTTTGTTTACAGAGCTATAATATGTGCTTTTCATACTCAAGTTTTGGCAACATTTTAGAATCTTTTGTGTTAGCAAACAACATGTTTTGCATTCAAAGTGTATATATTAAGTTTTGAGGTTTTTGAATCAGTCATTATTTGCTTAGTTTTGTGTAAATCAGTGACTAAAAACATATGTACAGTATATTGTACAATGACTCTCAAGTAGTGTCTTTGTTTTATTTCTACTGCCTTATGAGAAGTGTGTTTGATCTAATACTCGTATTATAAATGAGTGGTAACAATTTAAAAGCCTCTGACATTCTTGATTTGATAGAGAATGGAAAACTTTCTAATATTGAGGATTTATCAGACACTGAAGATAAGGATCCTGAAAATTCGACTGCTGTAAACTTGGAAAATTGTGTCAATTTAGGAGATAATTTTTTTCTTGATGTGCAGTATGAACAAATACCAGACATTGATGAACAATTTGACTCTTTATTGTACACAGAAGCAGATGAGACTACTATTACGATAGTGGCTAGTGCAAGTGGAAGCAGAAATGGGTTGAACAACGTTATTGTTGAGGATGTTTCTGCAGATCAAATCCTACCTAACACTGGATCTTTAAATTATAAGCCTGCTGAAGAACATTATGATTTGAGAGCTTCTGACACACCATATACGTCTTTGAGCAATAGTGTAACGCTGAAAAAAATACAGTGGAATAAAGGAATCTACACAACAAGGGACCCTCCAGAATAGGATAATGTGTATTCAACACAATATACATCAGTACCATCTCAGTACTATCAACCATTTTTTGTTTTATTTTGTTTTGTTATTCTACGTTTCTTTCCGGTTAAATGAAGTACGGTATAATGTGTGCTATTTCAGTATTTGGAACATATTGTAAAACAAATTATAAAAATACATTGCAATGGTGAGTTTTTGTGATTTCTGAATCTGCACTAGTTTTTATAAAGTAAGTATGAGTGGTGGGATATTTTATTTTTTCATTGGCAGCACTGACAGTGACAAATGTTGCTATGGAGCAATTCATTATTGTGTTTATTCCCAGGTTTGGTTATGTTTGTTTCTTGTGGAAACAAAGTTGTTTTATAAAAGTTGCAGTGAACTAATAGGATAATTTTGTTTGAATAGTGTTATAAGTGAAGATATTGTTGAATTGTAATGTATTATAAGTAAACTTTTAAACATGCCAAGGTCTTGTACACCTTCTGCTTTCTACACCTTGCTACCATTTGGTAAGATATTCGAAAAGGTTTTTAACGATGGTATGGGAATAACGGAGATGTAACTAATCATTGTTTTTTTATAACAGAAACAGAATTAGCGAAAGAAACATTAACGGTACCGGAAAGAAATCATTAAATAACTTATATTATTTTATTCTTATACATCTTTTTTTTAAATCAGCTACGTTTAAAACTACTATAAATTGTAATTACAATTCAAATTGAATCAACTACAATTAAATGTGTAAATAAGGACCTATAAAACTACACGGATGCGGTTGTTGGCGCGATAGGGTCGTGGCGGTGATAAGCGATAAAACTTACTTATTTTAAAAGAGTTAAACATTGTTTATATATATATATCAGCCATGTTTAAAATTATTATAAACTTTCATGGCAATAAAATTTATTAAATTATAATTAATTTGTGTATACAGGGGCCTGTTAAATTAAACTGTGCGGTTGTTGCCGCGGCGGGGTCGTGGCGGGATGGACGGGTTGTTGCTAAGGTTAAGTAGAGACGTGTTACTTGCACTTGAGGGCCACGGACAAGTTTATTGTGAGGAGTTTGACTGCCATACTGAACTGACTGAATGTTTCCATAACGGGAAGTAAATGTAATGCTTTCCTACAAGCATAGGGCAGGTTCGTTAAGAACAAAATATCTATCTACAAGAAATAAAAAACTGAAACCTTGCATTTTATATAATTTCATTCTTGCTGTTAGGAAAACAAGATAAATTAAGTAAAATATTAAAAAGACAACCATTTAATGAACGATTACGAAACTACTACTTTATTTTTAGGAACAACTTAAGCAATGAAATACAAAAAGCAAAGACAGCTTATTTCAAAGAAAAATTATTAAATTCGGCGGGAAACGCGAAAATGTTTTGGAGAACTGTTAACGAGTTAATTTCTGTCAGAAAAAAGAGAGAGGAGTTTTCCGTGCGCCATTTTACTCAAAACAATGACAATCCTGGCGGAAGTGGCTAACTCTTTTAATTTGTTTTTTTTTTTTTCGCAAGTGGGAAGCAAGTTGGCCATGGAAGTGCCGGCATCGACTGGTCCCCTGCTGGTGGACGATACAGTACATAGGGTACGGGGGCACGAGTTTCGCTTGCGCCCGGTCTCGGGACAGCCAGGTGGAGGAGTGTGTCAGGGGAATGCGAGGTGGATCGGCTCCCGGTATTAACGGCCTCCCCGTAGCCCTGCTCAAGCAACAAATTAATAAGCTGGCGTCCCCTCTAAAACATATAATAAATCTCAGTATATATTCAGGTGTTTATCCAGAATTATATAAATGTGCCAAAGTAATCCCAATTTATAAAAACAATAGTAAATCAAAGATGCACAATTATAGGCCAATATCCTTGCTAAGTGTGCTAAGTAAAGTACTAGAGAAGTGTGTAAAATCTCAATTACAGAAATACCTCGAAGATAATAATATTCTGTCAGCGTCCCAATATGGCTTTCGCAAAAACAAAAATACTTCAGACTCTCTATTCGCAATTAATAAATGTATAACTGATGCCTTAAATAATAATAATAAAGTCCTACTTCTTTTCATTGATCTGGCAAAAGCTTTCGATACTATAAACAGAACCTGCTTTTTCGCAAACTAGAATGCGTTGGCGCGGATTAGAGCTGAACTGGCTCAGAAGCTATTTGAGCGGACGTACGCAAACTGTCTCTATAAACAATCATTTAAGTGACACAATGAGTGTTGATTACGGTGTAGTCCAAGGTAGCACTCTAGGTCCACTTCTATTCTTAATTTATATAAATAATATAGTGAAACTCGAGATTACTGGTAGGATATTTCTGTTTGCAGATGATACTGCAATACTGTTTGAGCAGGGATCGTGGGAGGAGGTCTACCGTGTTGCTGCAGGAGAATTGGCGTTAGTAAAACGGTGGTTTGATGAAAATATTCTAACCATGAATGTTTCTAAAACTAAATGTATGCCGATCTCATTGCGCAGCACGGGCGAGCCGCCTGTGGACATGGGATTGTTACTCCACTCTTGCGGTGACACGAACAGCGGCTCCTGTGATTGTCGGTTGTTACAGAGGGTGAACCAGTACAAGTACCTGGGAATCATCATGGATTCAAAATTAAAATGGGAACCACACATTCACATGTTAAAATCTAAACTAAGGAAATTGATTTACGTATTTCATCAATTAACAGAAATATTAAATCCCAATGAAATTAAAACTATTTATTACGCTTATTGTAACGATTCGCAATCATAGGCCTTATCTGCACTCGGAAACGGGACTGATCACCCCGTTTAGAATTAATCAGTTGCGGTGCGCGCCCGTAATTGTCCGACACCGTAAGTTAATGATTAGCGGAAATGGTCGGATATTGCCGCTCTCCACTTACCGGCGAATCTAAAAATCCGTAGATTGACCCGGTAGCCAAGCTTGACCTAGATGGCGCTATTATCAGCCGTGATGTACGCAACAGTCGTTAACGAGCAAGGACCACGTTGTGAAGAAAAGTTGAAGTTCGAGGATCATCGTTTGCCACCCTCAGGTCTTCTCGTCGTCTTGTAATTATTTCGAGGATTTTCTTGGACTCTGAGGTAAGAACAGTGCAATATATAAATTCTGCTACATCTAAGGAATCAATTATCCCGAGAGTTATCTTGCAATCAACCGATTAACCTGATGTCAAACTTCATTACATTCAGGACTAAGGCCGGCTGGTATAGGAAAATTAATTTATGTTCAATCTTATGTATTACAAATTTAGAGATTTCAAATCATTGTTACCATGTAAACTATATTTATTAATCGTAATGTTTATCCTATAAGAATGATCCTGTTCAATTAATTAACGCTGAACCAATTTGTTTGATGTGTAACCTATCAATACTTGTTACTTGTTAAAAGTTATTTTACTATTTATTCAAGCTATTTCTAGTTTCTACTATTTATATAAAGTACTTACAATCATATTATTTACAAATGAATGTCTCCCTGCATGTATATTGAATCTTGGATACTTGTTATAAAATATGTTGATCTCAAAACCCTGCCATTACTTGGTGTACGTTGATATGTACGATAACTGAGTAGCTTAATTCTTGTTTGAAATTAAAATCACCATTCAATTCACTCACTTTTCAAGGTGATTGTGGCCTACTCAATTGGCTGAAACTATTAATTGGCTTGAGAATGGCATTCAACTTATTACTAGTAATAGTCAATTTTATTATTAACATGACTTATATTATGTATATAAACCTGTTTCACAATGTTCAATATATTACTGTTTCACGATTAAGTGTCCTTGGCACTGTGCTTTAAAGCCTTACCAATGTAGTACCTGCATTATTTTTGGCAAACAAATTATGTTATTACTGAATTCAGGATTAATTGTTGTCCTTAAATGGTATAGTTTAATTAGGAATGAGGAATTAATGTTTAAGGGTTCTGGTCGACGACACATGTTTGGCTGTGACGTGTTCCCTTGCATCCCGGTCGGCCGGCATCGTCTCCACACATGGATGACCTTGACACGCCATTATCGCCCAGGACGGACCTTATCAGACTTCAACCGATAAGTCTAACTCTTAATTACAACTTTCGACCGTATCGGTGATCACTATTCCTTTGTGTGGGACACAGAAACAGACTCAGTATTTGCCACTTTAAGAGTGAAGTTATATGAACTAAGCTGAATAGTATATTGGCTGTTTCCATAGTCTATAATATTGTCATTTTAAACATGTATTAATAATTGTTCTATTTATTCTCTGTTAAGATATATGTGTCCTATTTATTATTTTTCGGTGGCCACCGCTAATTATCTATGTATTGGCTAGATTTATTTTGCTCGAACAAACTAGTACATCCTATCATTTAACATGGTTAAAGCCTATTTGTTTGAAAAGTATATTTATTTATAGCTTCATTATTAGGGTATAGCTCTGTTTTGCTTGAGCGAACTGTTCTCATTAATTTAGCAAGGTTTACTTTTATTTTGCATGAACAATAGATATATATTGTGTTTATGTTTATTAGGGTATGAACCCCTGATGCATGTGATTTCTTTTGTGTGTATTTATTGAGTGACTTTTACTTTCTATTGCCTTGGCATTAAATTAAGCTCAAATTATCGAAACAGGTGCCTCATTGATTAATTCTCTCTGCTCGTTCAGTTACCAGAATTGTGTTGACTTGCACCACAGATTGTAGATATTAACATTCGATCATTTTAATCCAAGCAATCGATATTTTTAATAATCTGTCAATGTTAATGAAGAGCTGAGACTAGTTGTGTAGTGGGTAGTTTAACTTTAGTATTGATTATAAGTTATACAGTAGGTAGGGTCCATGGGGTCGACCTAGACCTGATCTTAGTAATACTGTGTAAAAGCCGGCCTTACCCTCCCAACCCAACAGCGGACCGAGAATAATATTCCTTTACTTCTCTAACTCTAAGGACATTTCATCTTCTTCCGGCGTCAGGGATAGTTTTCCTCATTCTCCCCCTGTGTGTGTATCTTGCAAATGAGGTGGCGCCCTAAAGACCATTCCAGTATAAGTGCTAGACCCTCGAGGACCACCGACCCCAACCCATCTCTGAGCTAGCCACCATATTGTGTCCTGGGTGAGGTAACATTATGCACAATCAATTTTACAATATGGTATTATAGTATGGGGAGGGGCTTACAGGTCTATTTTAGATCCGTTAATGACTGTTCAAACGTGTGTAACCATGGCTGTTGATGAAATTTGGTACATTTATGTCAATTGGGCTTGGGCTCTTATGGATGAACTAGGAAGGCTTTTGAAATATTCCACAAATAAAATGTAATTTTAGGGGAAAAACGACTTTAACCCATTAGTGCCCAGTGCCCACTTTTGTGGGCGCTGCATTTTAAAATACGTCACAATACACTAAAAATTTATCGAGGGAAATTTGGTGCTGGAATATGTCTGATTGGCCACTCTGCACTCACTAAAGCACCTGGTGTACTGTAGTTGGCAGTTGTTTACAAATGACATCTCTGTTTTGTTGTGTATTCTAACCTCAATGGATCAAAACAACTGGTAAGTAATACTATAATATTTCAAATACAATCTTATAAAATCATAATGTTATGTTTGCTTTTACATAGACTTAAACTAATATGTTTTTATAGTTTAGCCCTTAAATTCAAATAATTGTAAGAATAATTTGTAGTTAAAGTGAACTGCCCACTTTTGTTGGCAGTGGGCACAAGAGAGTAGGGGTATTTTTTCATCAATCTGCCAACATATGTTGGCACTGGGCATATATGCTGGTGGTGTTTTATTATTATTTAATGGTATATAACATGAATCAAACTGGTAAAATTATGATTCACTGGGTAGTAAAAATAGAGGCCTATGTGATTCATTTATTTTTTTTAATACGTAAAACTAAGATTGATCAGTGGGTTTTGAGTTCTTTGAATTCAAGACTATTGTTTTGCATGATATAAATTTATGGTTGATATGTAATATTTTTGCTCCTTTACAGGTTAAACGTTGAAGAAGTCACTGCCTTATTCTATGAAGTCGACTTTCTGGAGGCTGATGTTTTTATTCAACCGCCTGAAAACCCTCTATTGAGTGATGAGGATAGCGGTGACGATGGCGACACCGACTTCACTCACTTCACAGGAAATCAACTGCGTGGAGCCGCAGAGTTAAAGGCAAAACAGTTCACAAATGATGGTATTGTACAAGTAGATGTATGTACAGAACAAGACATAGTTGATAACAATCTAAGCGGCGAGTCTTCATTACCTATAACTGAAGTTAATAGAATTTCTGAAAAATGTGCTGAATGTAATACTAAAAAGAGCCAATTTATAAAAACGATCTAAAATTTGGTTCCTAATAAATAGAGATGGCTGGACATTACAGAGCTTTTGATCTTTTTATAATGCAACATTAAAGAGATTTAAAAAAGGAACATTGGGCTAAAAAAGGTCCGAATGAGGTCTGAAGCTTTTTTTTGGACTATATCAACACCATTCCTGAGGAAGTCAAGGAGCTGCATGTCTTTAGCGACGCCTGCGGTGGCCAAAATCGTAATCACGCCCTCACTAGACTCTTTTTGGCTTTAACAATGAATGATAGGTTTGAAGTGGTCCACCACTACTTCCCAGTACGGGACACAGTTTCTGCCATGCGACAGAGATTTTTCTGTTATAAAGCGTGCAGTTCGACGCCTAGACCACATTTACATACCAAACGAGTATGCAGACATCATTGTGAATGCCAAGAAAACTCCACCAAAGTTTGAGGTGAAGGAAGTAAAAAATGATGATATCTTGAACTTTCACGAGTGGTGGCCACACTATTTCAAAAAGTCTTCCGCAGATGTTCAGGGGAGGAAGGAAAAATTTACCATCAGCAAATATAGGCATTTAGTTTATACTAGTGACGGATGTGTAAGAGCTTGCGAGTTTATCAATGGCATCAACTACTTAACATTCAGACTATCTAAAGGACATGATAACATAATTTTGCTTCCCGAAGAAAAACTTTACACCGGGAAAACTCCTGTTAATCCCAAGAAAATGCAAGACATTGCGAAAGTGATACAGTACATCCCAGATGAACATCAACACTTTTACGAAGAGGTGCTTAGACTGCCTACGGACTCGGCTCACAGCGACGACGATGAATAAATGTTCCTTACAGAGTTAAAGGTAAAGTAAATAATAATATTACTATTGTTTTCTTAAACACACATACATACATCTTGTTTGTATAGTCACCCAAAGGTCCACCAAGCAAAGGGGTTTATGCATAAGACTATGTAACATAAACCTGTTATAATCTTTTATATCGAACCTAATCGAAGTTAACGTACTAATAATATATTTTCTCTTTTACCATGATCTTTTTACACCTGATTTAACCTAATCATCCTATTTTTCCATGATTAGAGGCCTAATAAGCTTTTTATTTGACAGATTACCAGGAAAATGGATGAACCAAAACTATTATAATTGCATAATCAGTACGGGGAGAGACATTTAAAGGAAAATAAGTTTTAAATACTTGAAGATATACATATAACATTGTAATTTTCCCTTTTCAATAACAATTAAAAGAGTTATGTCTCAAAAAGATAATATTCCATGACATATTATAGTAAATACATAAAAAACTATACATTTGTGCGTTTTCCCATTTTGAGACAATATTCAGTGTCCAAATATCAACATATTTTCAATTGTGGGGTTTTTTGTCAAATTTCAAATTTCTTAGGTATACAGTTCTTATTGATTTCCCGAAAAATGAGTTTTTGGAATAATACTGTTCTTCCACTCAGACGTTCAAGAGAGCCCATAAATATGGTGTAAATCTTTTTAAACTTTGCGACAGCAAAGCTTATACATATAACATCAAAATATACGCTGGAAAGGGATCAAATGTAACACCAGATTTATTGATAGGCAATTCAGTTGTCTTGGAATTAGTAGACCCCTACTTACATTCCGGAAGTACCATTTATGTTGATAACTATTATTGTTCTCTTGAATTAGCAAATTGCCTTTTACAAAAAGAAACCCATCTGGTAGGTACTCTGAAACCAAATCGAGTTGGTTTGCAAACAGATTTACTTTTTGGTGAAGTACTAAAACGTGGTGAAATGGTTGTGGCTGAAAATAAAGATGGCATTGTAATAACTAATTGGTAGGACAATAGAAGAGACCTGATGCTGTCTACTAAGCACAGAGTTGATATGGTTGACACAGGAAAAACTGACAGAAAAGAGAATAAAATTTGTAAACCACTTGTTGTATATGATTACTAGCTAAAAATGGGCATTGATGTAGCCGATCAAATCGCTTCATACAATTCTGCTGTGAGTAAAAAAAACCTTACGGTGGTACCACAAAGTGGCCGAGCATGTCCTTTTTGGGTCTTTTGTTGTAAATGCATGGCTCATTTACAAAAACAATCATGGACCTACCCCAAAATGCATGTCCATCACATCCTTCAAGGAAAGCATTACCATAGAACTAACGAACCTCCAGGAAGATAGGCCTACAAATGGAACACAGGGCCAACATTACCTAAAAGAGACTGAAGTGTTTGTTGGCATGGAAAAAACAAAATACGCTTGAGGAAAATGTGTAAATTTTTTATAAGAGATACAGCCAATTAGAGGGAAGAAGGGTGTCTAAGAACAAATAAAAAATAACCACGTTCTACGAAAAATGTCCAGGTCAACCTTTTATGTGTAAAAACTGCTTCATTGAAACCCATAAATAAGAACATTATTACAGTATTTTTAACGAGTAAACCATGTTGTTTAACACAGTTTTTTATGTTTAATATACGTTAGGTATGTCAATAAAGTGGTTATTATAAACACACTGCATAATTGCAGTTTATTTTAATTTTCCTAAAATTCAGTATGTAGTGATTTTATAAATTTGTGTATCGGACCGATTGGCCCTACAAAATATGGCATTTTTTCTTACAAGCCAACACAACACCAACAAAGGTACAGTATTAACGAATGTTCTGTTAATAGTTTCTACTCTTACAGCTGCAGGTGGTTCATAGTCTTGCCGCCAGATGTCTCCTGACACCCCGATACGGGTTTTGAACAAAACATAACCTACAGATGACGTCGGGCCGATCGGTCCTACATGTCATTATATGAACTTAGACTTGTAGGGCCGATTGGTCCGACACGGCAGCTAACGTGTTAAAGAACAAATTTTGAAACCTCTAAAATTATTAGAAAACATTGATATTGTAAATTTAAATTATCGGAATGTTAAAATTGCTTAGACTTTAAAGGAATAAGCATTATCGGTGGTATTAAAGGAATTTTCCGTTTGATGTTATCGTAAAAGAGTAATTAGATGATCATATTAAATTGTTTTTATGAACTAGAAAAAATTATGAAAATCATGAAAAAGATGTTAAAGAACTCTATGAAAAGTTAGAAGCTAGAAATAAAAGATCACTAGACGACTTTGTTGAAATTAATGAAAAATTAACAATATTTATAGATACTGTAAATAGTAATAGTAATGTTCTTAACAGAATATAGCTGATGGAATTTCTGTAATAGATAAAACTTTTAAAAATATTGATAAAAGATTTAATGGATTAGATAGTTATGATGATTCATTTTAAAATTTTCTCTTATAAATGGTACTCGTATATTGTGTGAGGTTTAGGCCTGAAGAACAAAAAGGACACATTATATAAAATATATAATATAAATACATTATATAATGGATTTAATGTTTGCATTAACTGTAGACCACAGTTTTTGGATCCTTACGAGGTGAGAATGAATTCGTATATTGCTAATAGCCGTATAGCTGAAGCCAGGCCTAAGAAGCCACATAACCAGAGACCTGAGAGCAGCAAAGCTTATCAGAAGAATAAGAAGGAAAAGTTCAGGCAGAAGAAGGGCGAAGAAGTCGTCTCAATGCCGAGATTAAAAAGAGCCCTCTTGTGTGGACTTGAAATTATCGAAGACGCGATAAAAACACGAAAGTTAATAGAATTTCTGAAAAATGTGCTGAATGTAATACTAAAAAGAGCCAATTTATAAAAACGATCTAAAATTTGGTTCCTAATAAATAGAGATGGCTGGACATTACAGAGCTTTTGATCTTTTTATAATGCAACATTAAAGAGATTTAAAAAAGGAACATTGGGCTAAAAAAGGTCCGAATGAGGTCTGAAGCTTTTTTTTGGACTATATCAACACCATTCCTGAGGAAGTCAAGGAGCTGCATGTCTTTAGCGACGCCTGCGGTGGCCAAAATCGTAATCACGCCCTCACTAGACTCTTTTTGGCTTTAACAATGAATGATAGGTTTGAAGTGGTCCACCACTACTTCCCAGTACGGGACACAGTTTCTGCCATGCGACAGAGATTTTTCTGTTATAAAGCGTGCAGTTCGACGCCTAGACCACATTTACATACCAAACGAGTATGCAGACATCATTGTGAATGCCAAGAAAACTCCACCAAAGTTTGAGGTGAAGGAAGTAAAAAATGATGATATCTTGAACTTTCACGAGTGGTGGCCACACTATTTCAAAAAGTCTTCCGCAGATGTTCAGGGGAGGAAGGAAAAAATTTACCATCAGCAAATATAGGCATTTAGTTTATACTAGTGACGGATGTGTAAGAGCTTGCGAGTTTATCAATGGCATCAACTACTTAACATTCAGACTATCTAAAGGACATGATAACATAATTTTGCTTCCCGAAGAAAAACTTTACACCGGGAAAACTCCTGTTAATCCCAAGAAAATGCAAGACATTGCGAAAGTGATACAGTACATCCCAGATGAACATCAACACTTTTACGAAGAGGTGCTTAGACTGCCTACGGACTCGGCTCACAGCGACGACGATGAATAAATGTTCCTTACAGAGTTAAAGGTAAAGTAAATAATAATATTACTATTGTTTTCTTAAACACACATACATACATCTTGTTTGTATAGTCACCCAAAGGTTCACCAAGCAAAGGGGTTTATGCATAAGACTATGTAACATAAACCTGTTATAATCTTTTATATCGAACCTAATCGAAGTTAACGTACTAATAATATATTTTCTCTTTTACCATGATCTTTTTACACCTGATTTAACCTAATCATCCTATTTTTCCATGATTAGAGGCCTAATAAGCTTTTTATTTGACAGATTACCAGGAAAATGGATGAACCAAAACTATTATAATTGCATAATCAGTACGGGGAGAGACATTTAAAGGAAAATAAGTTTTAAATACTTGAAGATATACATATAACATTGTAATTTTCCCTTTTCAATAACAATTAAAAGAGTTATGTCTCAAAAAGATAATATTCCATGACATATTATAGTAAATACATAAAAAACTATACATTTGTGCGTTTTCCCATTTTGAGACAATATTCAGTGTCCAAATATCAACATATTTTCAATTGTGGGGTTTTTTGTCAAATTTCAAATTTCTTAGGTATACAGTTCTTATTGATTTCCCGAAAAATGAGTTTTTGGAATAATACTGTTCTTCCACTCAGACGTTCAAGAGAGCCCATAAATATGGTGTAAATCTTTTTAAACTTTGCGACAGCAAAGCTTATACATATAACATCAAAATATACGCTGGAAAGGGATCAAATGTAACACCAGATTTATTGATAGGCAATTCAGTTGTCTTGGAATTAGTAGACCCCTACTTACATTCCGGAAGTACCATTTATGTTGATAACTATTATTGTTCTCTTGAATTAGCAAATTGCCTTTTACAAAAAGAAACCCATCTGGTAGGTACTCTGAAACCAAATCGAGTTGGTTTGCAAACAGATTTACTTTTTGGTGAAGTACTAAAACGTGGTGAAATGGTTGTGGCTGAAAATAAAGATGGCATTGTAATAACTAATTGGTAGGACAATAGAAGAGACCTGATGCTGTCTAC
Organism: Homalodisca vitripennis; assembly: GCF_021130785.1. Lineage (NCBI taxonomy): Eukaryota > Metazoa > Arthropoda > Insecta > Hemiptera > Cicadellidae > Homalodisca > Homalodisca vitripennis. Next base: position 27,012 of record NW_025776145.1, read on the forward strand.
TAAGCACAGAGTTGATATGGTTGACACAGGAAAAACTGACAGAAAAGAGAATAAAATTTGTAAACCACTTGTTGTATATGATTACTAGCTAAAAATGGGCATTGATGTAGCCGATCAAATCGCTTCATACAATTCTGCTGTGAGTAAAAAAAACCTTACGGTGGTACCACAAAGTGGCCGAGCATGTCCTTTTTGGGTCTTTTGTTGTAAATGCATGGCTCATTTACAAAAACAATCATGGACCTACCCCAAAATGCATGTCCATCACATCCTTCAAGGAAAGCATTACCATAGAACTAACGAACCTCCAGGAAGATAGGCCTACAAATGGAACACAGGGCCAACATTACCTAAAAGAGACTGAAGTGTTTGTTGGCATGGAAAAAACAAAATACGCTTGAGGAAAATGTGTAAATTTTTTATAAGAGATACAGCCAATTAGAGGGAAGAAGGGTGTCTAAGAACAAATAAAAAATAACCACGTTCTACGAAAAATGTCCAGGTCAACCTTTTATGTGTAAAAACTGCTTCATTGAAACCCATAAATAAGAACATTATTACAGTATTTTTAACGAGTAAACCATGTTGTTTAACACAGTTTTTTATGTTTAATATACGTTAGGTATGTCAATAAAGTGGTTATTATAAACACACTGCATAATTGCAGTTTATTTTAATTTTCCTAAAATTCAGTATGTAGTGATTTTATAAATTTGTGTATCGGACCGATTGGCCCTACAAAATATGGCATTTTTTCTTACAAGCCAACACAACACCAACAAAGGTACAGTATTAACGAATGTTCTGTTAATAGTTTCTACTCTTACAGCTGCAGGTGGTTCATAGTCTTGCCGCCAGATGTCTCCTGACACCCCGATACGGGTTTTGAACAAAACATAACCTACAGATGACGTCGGGCCGATCGGTCCTACATGTCATTATATGAACTTAGACTTGTAGGGCCGATTGGTCCGACACGGCAGCTAAACGTGTTAAAGAACAAATTTTGAAACCTCTAAAATTATTAGAAAACATTGATATTGTAAATTTAAATTATCGGAATGTTAAAATTGCTTAGACTTTAAAGGAATAAGCATTATCGGTGGTATTAAAGGAATTTTTCCGTTTGATGTTATCGTAAAAGAGTAATTAGATGATCATATTAAATTGTTTTATGAACTAGAAAAAATTATGAAATTCATGAAAAACATGTTAAAGAAGTCTATGAAAAGTTAGAAGCTAGAAATAAAAGATCACTAGACGACTTTGTTGAAATTAATGAAAAATTAACAATATTTATAGATACTGTAAATAGTAATAGTAATGTTCTTAACAGAATATAGCTGATGGAATTTCTGTAATAGATAAAACTTTTAAAAATATTGATAAAAGATTTAATGGATTAGATAGTTATGATGATTCATTTTAAAATTTTCTCTTATAAATGGTACTCGTATATTGTGTGAGGTTTAGGCCTGAAGAACAAAAAGGACACATTATATAAAATATATAATATAAATACATTATATAATGGATTTAATGTTTGCATTAACTGTAGACCACAGTTTTTGGATCCTTACGAGGTGAGAATGAATTCGTATATTGCTAATAGCCGTATAGCTGAAGCCAGGCCTAAGAAGCCACATAACCAGAGACCTGAGAGAGCAGCAAAGCTTATCAGAAGAATAAGAAGGAAAAGTTCAGGCAGAAGAAGGGCGAAGAAGTCGTCTCAATGCCGAGATTAAAAAGAGCCCTCTTGTGTGGACTTGAAATTATCGAAGACGCGATAAAAACACGAAAGTTAATAGAATTTCTGAAAAATGTGCTGAATGTAATACTAAAAAGAGCCAATTTATAAAAACGATCTAAAATTTGGTTCCTAATAAATAGAGATGGCTGGACATTACAGAGCTTTTGATCTTTTTATAATGCAACATTAAAGAGATTTAAAAAAGGAACATTGGGCTAAAAAAGGTCCGAATGAGGTCTGAAGCTTTTTTTTGGACTATATCAACACCATTCCTGAGGAAGTCAAGGAGCTGCATGTCTTTAGCGACGCCTGCGGTGGCCAAAATCGTAATCACGCCCTCACTAGACTCTTTTTGGCTTTAACAATGAATGATAGGTTTGAAGTGGTCCACCACTACTTCCCAGTACGGGACACAGTTTCTGCCATGCGACAGAGATTTTTCTGTTATAAAGCGTGCAGTTCGACGCCTAGACCACATTTACATACCAAACGAGTATGCAGACATCATTGTGAATGCCAAGAAAACTCCACCAAAGTTTGAGGTGAAGGAAGTAAAAAATGATGATATCTTGAACTTTCACGAGTGGTGGCCACACTATTTCAAAAAGTCTTCCGCAGATGTTCAGGGGAGGAAGGAAAAATTTACCATCAGCAAATATAGGCATTTAGTTTATACTAGTGACGGATGTGTAAGAGCTTGCGAGTTTATCAATGGCATCAACTACTTAACATTCAGACTATCTAAAGGACATGATAACATAATTTTGCTTCCCGAAGAAAAACTTTACACCGGGAAAACTCCTGTTAATCCCAAGAAAATGCAAGACATTGCGAAAGTGATACAGTACATCCCAGATGAACATCAACACTTTTACGAAGAGGTGCTTAGACTGCCTACGGACTCGGCTCACAGCGACGACGATGAATAAATGTTCCTTACAGAGTTAAAGGTAAAGTAAATAATAATATTACTATTGTTTTCTTAAACACACATACATACATCTTGTTTGTATAGTCACCCAAAGGTCCACCAAGCAAAGGGGTTTATGCATAAGACTATGTAACATAAACCTGTTATAATCTTTTATATCGAACCTAATCGAAGTTAACGTACTAATAATATATTTTCTCTTTTACCATGATCTTTTTACACCTGATTTAACCTAATCATCCTATTTTTCCATGATTAGAGGCCTAATAAGCTTTTTATTTGACAGATTACCAGGAAAATGGATGAACCAAAACTATTATAATTGCATAATCAGTACGGGGAGAGACATTTAAAGGAAAATAAGTTTTAAATACTTGAAGATATACATATAACATTGTAATTTTCCCTTTTCAATAACAATTAAAAGAGTTATGTCTCAAAAAGATAATATTCCATGACATATTATAGTAAATACATAAAAAACTATACATTTGTGCGTTTTCCCATTTTGAGACAATATTCAGTGTCCAAATATCAACATATTTTCAATTGTGGGGTTTTTTTGTCAAATTTCAAATTTCTTAGGTATACAGTTCTTATTGATTTCCCGAAAAATGAGTTTTTGGAATAATACTGTTCTTCCACTCAGACGTTCAAGAGAGCCCATAAATATGGTGTAAATCTTTTTAAACTTTGCGACAGCAAAGCTTATACATATAACATCAAAATATACGCTGGAAAGGGATCAAATGTAACACCAGATTTATTGATAGGCAATTCAGTTGTCTTGGAATTAGTAGACCCCTACTTACATTCCGGAAGTACCATTTATGTTGATAACTATTATTGTTCTCTTGAATTAGCAAATTGCCTTTTACAAAAAGAAACCCATCTGGTAGGTACTCTGAAACCAAATCGAGTTGGTTTGCAAACAGATTTACTTTTTGGTGAAGTACTAAAACGTGGTGAAATGGTTGTGGCTGAAAATAAAGATGGCATTGTAATAACTAATTGGTAGGACAATAGAAGAGACCTGATGCTGTCTACTAAGCACAGAGTTGATATGGTTGACACAGGAAAAACTGACAGAAAAGAGAATAAAATTTGTAAACCACTTGTTGTATATGATTACTAGCTAAAAATGGGCATTGATGTAGCCGATCAAATCGCTTCATACAATTCTGCTGTGAGTAAAAAAAACCTTACGGTGGTACCACAAAGTGGCCGAGCATGTCCTTTTTGGGTCTTTTGTTGTAAATGCATGGCTCATTTACAAAAACAATCATGGACCTACCCCAAAATGCATGTCCATCACATCCTTCAAGGAAAGCATTACCATAGAACTAACGAACCTCCAGGAAGATAGGCCTACAAATGGAACACAGGGCCAACATTACCTAAAAGAGACTGAAGTGTTTGTTGGCATGGAAAAAACAAAATACGCTTGAGGAAAATGTGTAAATTTTTTATAAGAGATACAGCCAATTAGAGGGAAGAAGGGTGTCTAAGAACAAATAAAAAATAACCACGTTCTACGAAAAATGTCCAGGTCAACCTTTTATGTGTAAAAACTGCTTCATTGAAACCCATAAATAAGAACATTATTACAGTATTTTTAACGAGTAAACCATGTTGTTTAACACAGTTTTTTATGTTTAATATACGTTAGGTATGTCAATAAAGTGGTTATTATAAACACACTGCATAATTGCAGTTTATTTTAATTTTCCTAAAATTCAGTATGTAGTGATTTTATAAATTTGTGTATCGGACCGATTGGCCCTACAAAATATGGCATTTTTTCTTACAAGCCAACACAACACCAACAAAGGTACAGTATTAACGAATGTTCTGTTAATAGTTTCTACTCTTACAGCTGCAGGTGGTTCATAGTCTTGCCGCCAGATGTCTCCTGACACCCCGATACGGGTTTTGAACAAAACATAACCTACAGATGACGTCGGGCCGATCGGTCCTACATGTCATTATATGAACTTAGACTTGTAGGGCCGATTGGTCCGACACGGCAGCTAACGTGTTAAAGAACAAATTTTGAAACCTCTAAAATTATTAGAAAACATTGATATTGTAAATTTAAATTATCGGAATGTTAAAATTGCTTAGACTTTAAAGGAATAAGCATTATCGGTGGTATTAAAGGAATTTTTCCGTTTGATGTTATCGTAAAAGAGTAATTAGATGATCATATTAAATTGTTTTATGAACTAGAAAAAATTATGAAATTCATGAAAAACATGTTAAAGAAGTCTATGAAAAGTTAGAAGCTAGAAATAAAAGATCACTAGACGACTTTGTTGAAATTAATGAAAAATTAACAATATTTATAGATACTGTAAATAGTAATAGTAATGTTCTTAACAGAATATAGCTGATGGAATTTCTGTAATAGATAAAACTTTTAAAAATATTGATAAAAGATTTAATGGATTAGATAGTTATGATGATTCATTTTAAAATTTTCTCTTATAAATGGTACTCGTATATTGTGTGAGGTTTAGGCCTGAAGAACAAAAAGGACACATTATATAAAATATATAATATAAATACATTATATAATGGATTTAATGTTTGCATTAACTGTAGACCACAGTTTTTGGATCCTTACGAGGTGAGAATGAATTCGTATATTGCTAATAGCCGTATAGCTGAAGCCAGGCCTAAGAAGCCACATAACCAGAGACCTGAGAGCAGCAAAGCTTATCAGAAGAATAAGAAGGAAAAGTTCAGGCAGAAGAAGGGCGAAGAAGTCGTCTCAATGCCGAGATTAAAAAGAGCCCTCTTGTGTGGACTTGAAATTATCGAAGACGCGATATAAAAACACGAAAGTTAATAGAATTTCTGAAAAATGTGCTGAATGTAATACTAAAAAGAGCCAATTTATAAAAACGATCTAAAATTTGGTTCCTAATAAATAGAGATGGCTGGACATTACAGAGCTTTTGATCTTTTTATAATGCAACATTAAAGAGATTTAAAAAAGGAACATTGGGCTAAAAAAGGTCCGAATGAGGTCTGAAGCTTTTTTTTGGACTATATCAACACCATTCCTGAGGAAGTCAAGGAGCTGCATGTCTTTAGCGACGCCTGCGGTGGCCAAAATCGTAATCACGCCCTCACTAGACTCTTTTTGGCTTTAACAATGAATGATAGGTTTGAAGTGGTCCACCACTACTTCCCAGTACGGGACACAGTTTCTGCCATGCGACAGAGATTTTTCTGTTATAAAGCGTGCAGTTCGACGCCTAGACCACATTTACATACCAAACGAGTATGCAGACATCATTGTGAATGCCAAGAAAACTCCACCAAAGTTTGAGGTGAAGGAAGTAAAAAATGATGATATCTTGAACTTTCACGAGTGGTGGCCACACTATTTCAAAAAGTCTTCCGCAGATGTTCAGGGGAGGAAGGAAAAATTTACCATCAGCAAATATAGGCATTTAGTTTATACTAGTGACGGATGTGTAAGAGCTTGCGAGTTTATCAATGGCATCAACTACTTAACATTCAGACTATCTAAAGGACATGATAACATAATTTTGCTTCCCGAAGAAAAACTTTACACCGGGAAAACTCCTGTTAATCCCAAGAAAATGCAAGACATTGCGAAAGTGATACAGTACATCCCAGATGAACATCAACACTTTTACGAAGAGGTGCTTAGACTGCCTACGGACTCGGCTCACAGCGACGACGATGAATAAATGTTCCTTACAGAGTTAAAGGTAAAGTAAATAATAATATTACTATTGTTTTCTTAAACACACATACATACATCTTGTTTGTATAGTCACCCAAAGGTCCACCAAGCAAAGGGGTTTATGCATAAGACTATGTAACATAAACCTGTTATAATCTTTTATATCGAACCTAATCGAAGTTAACGTACTAATAATATATTTTCTCTTTTACCATGATCTTTTTACACCTGATTTAACCTAATCATCCTATTTTTCCATGATTAGAGGCCTAATAAGCTTTTTATTTGACAGATTACCAGGAAAATGGATGAACCAAAACTATTATAATTGCATAATCAGTACGGGGAGAGACATTTAAAGGAAAATAAGTTTTAAATACTTGAAGATATACATATAACATTGTAATTTTCCCTTTTCAATAACAATTAAAAGAGTTATGTCTCAAAAAGATAATATTCCATGACATATTATAGTAAATACATAAAAAACTATACATTTGTGCGTTTTCCCATTTTGAGACAATATTCAGTGTCCAAATATCAACATATTTTCAATTGTGGGGTTTTTTGTCAAATTTCAAATTTCTTAGGTATACAGTTCTTATTGATTTCCCGAAAAATGAGTTTTTGGAATAATACTGTTCTTCCACTCAGACGTTCAAGAGAGCCCATAAATATGGTGTAAATCTTTTTAAACTTTGCGACAGCAAAGCTTATACATATAACATCAAAATATACGCTGGAAAGGGATCAAATGTAACACCAGATTTATTGATAGGCAATTCAGTTGTCTTGGAATTAGTAGACCCCTACTTACATTCCGGAAGTACCATTTATGTTGATAACTATTATTGTTCTCTTGAATTAGCAAATTGCCTTTTACAAAAAGAAACCCATCTGGTAGGTACTCTGAAACCAAATCGAGTTGGTTTGCAAACAGATTTACTTTTTGGTGAAGTACTAAAACGTGGTGAAATGGTTGTGGCTGAAAATAAAGATGGCATTGTAATAACTAATTGGTAGGACAATAGAAGAGACCTGATGCTGTCTACTAAGCACAGAGTTGATATGGTTGACACAGGAAAAACTGACAGAAAAGAGAATAAAATTTGTAAAACCACTTGTTGTATATGATTACTAGCTAAAAATGGGCATTGATGTAGCCGATCAAATCGCTTCATACAATTCTGCTGTGAGTAAAAAAAACCTTACGGTGGTACCACAAAGTGGCCGAGCATGTCCTTTTTGGGTCTTTTGTTGTAAATGCATGGCTCATTTACAAAAACAATCATGGACCTACCCCAAAATGCATGTCCATCACATCCTTCAAGGAAAGCATTACCATAGAACTAACGAACCTCCAGGAAGATAGGCCTACAAATGGAACACAGGGCCAACATTACCTAAAAGAGACTGAAGTGTTTGTTGGCATGGAAAAAACAAAATACGCTTGAGGAAAATGTGTAAATTTTTTATAAGAGATACAGCCAATTAGAGGGAAGAAGGGTGTCTAAGAACAAATAAAAAATAACCACGTTCTACGAAAAATGTCCAGGTCAACCTTTTATGTGTAAAAACTGCTTCATTGAAACCCATAAATAAGAACATTATTACAGTATTTTTAACGAGTAAACCATGTTGTTTAACACAGTTTTTTATGTTTAATATACGTTAGGTATGTCAATAAAGTGGTTATTATAAACACACTGCATAATTGCAGTTTATTTTAATTTTCCTAAAATTCAGTATGTAGTGATTTTATAAATTTGTGTATCGGACCGATTGGCCCTACAAAATATGGCATTTTTTCTTACAAGCCAACACAACACCAACAAAGGTACAGTATTAACGAATGTTCTGTTAATAGTTTCTACTCTTACAGCTGCAGGTGGTTCATAGTCTTGCCGCCAGATGTCTCCTGACACCCCGATACGGGTTTTGAACAAAACATAACCTACAGATGACGTCGGGCCGATCGGTCCTACATGTCATTATATGAACTTAGACTTGTAGGGCCGATTGGTCCGACACGGCAGCTAACGTGTTAAAGAACAAATTTTGAAACCTCTAAAATTATTAGAAAACATTGATATTGTAAATTTAAATTATCGGAATGTTAAAATTGCTTAGACTTTAAAGGAATAAGCATTATCGGTGGTATTAAAGGAATTTTTCCGTTTGATGTTATCGTAAAAGAGTAATTAGATGATCATATTAAATTGTTTTATGAACTAGAAAAAATTATGAAATTCATGAAAAACATGTTAAAGAAGTCTATGAAAAGTTAGAAGCTAGAAATAAAAGATCACTAGACGACTTTGTTGAAATTAATGAAAAATTAACAATATTTATAGATACTGTAAATAGTAATAGTAATGTTCTTAACAGAATATAGCTGATGGAATTTCTGTAATAGATAAAACTTTTAAAAATATTGATAAAAGATTTAATGGATTAGATAGTTATGATGATTCATTTTAAAATTTTCTCTTATAAATGGTACTCGTATATTGTGTGAGGTTTAGGCCTGAAGAACAAAAAGGACACATTATATAAAATATATAATATAAATACATTATATAATGGATTTAATGTTTGCATTAACTGTAGACCACAGTTTTTGGATCCTTACGAGGTGAGAATGAATTCGTATATTGCTAATAGCCGTATAGCTGAAGCCAGGCCTAAGAAGCCACATAACCAGAGACCTGAGAGCAGCAAAGCTTATCAGAAGAATAAGAAGGAAAAGTTCAGGCAGAAGAAGGGCGAAGAAGTCGTCTCAATGCCGAGATTAAAAAGAGCCCTCTTGTGTGGACTTGAAATTATCGAAGACGCGATAAAAACACGAAAGTTAATAGAATTTCTGAAAAATGTGCTGAATGTAATACTAAAAAGAGCCAATTTATAAAAACGATCTAAAATTTGGTTCCTAATAAATAGAGATGGCTGGACATTACAGAGCTTTTGATCTTTTTATAATGCAACATAAAAGAGATTTAAAAAAGGAACATTGGGATGATATTTCTGCAAGATTATTGGAAAACAGACAGTTTCTTCAACCTAAAATGCTTCAGCTCCAATATGTCCAGGAACAGATTCTTATCAATTCTATGGTGTCTGTACTTTTGCAAACCGCAAAATGAATATGGACCCCATTCAAAAGTAGAAATGATTGTTACTTATTTCAACAATAAAATGAACAGTGTTTACTATCCACAAAAGGAACTTTCCCTTAATGAGGCCATGGTCCTTTGGCGAGGACGTCTATATTTTCGCCAATATATCAAGGGAAAGAGACACAAATACGGAATAAAACTGTATACACTAACCGAACATTACGGGCTTATGCTAAAATGTCTTGTTTATGTCGGTTAAGCGGGGGAAAAGGACACACAGACAAAGTGATGTTACATCTACTTGAGGATAAACTTAGTAATGGGCACGCTGTATGTATGGATAACTTCTACAACAGTTAAGTTTACGCTGCTAAACTTTTGGCCAACAAAACGTGTTGTACCGAGACTTTACGAGTAGACAGGAAACACATCCCAACAGAAGTGAAGACAGCCATTTTGAAAAAGGGGGAGACCATTGCTAGATACAGTAATGGGGTGATGATAGGTAAATGGAAAGACAAACGAGTTGTTATCTATCTTTCAACTAAATTTGAAAATGAAATGGTAACTTTCACAAACAAAAAGGGCACCGAGGAAGATAAACCACTGCCTACCGTAAAGTATAACTCCCACATGATTGGAGTAGATGGATTCGATCAGCTTTTGAGCTACTACCCATGAGAGAGAAAAACTGTGCGCTGGTATACAAATAAATATATTAATACATGTAATGCAAATGCTTATTGTAAATGCTTTCTATCTTCATAACACGTACCAGAGAAAAATGTCTTTGTACGACTTAAGACTGGAATTAATAAAAGGCCTCATTCCTGCAAATCCAAGACCAGGTCCTGTGACCTCTCCTGAAAGAAGACTGCAGCAAAGTACACACAAAATAGTGAAAACCACACGCCGTGATCACCTAAATAAAGTAACATGCAGAATATGCTGGGCTGATGGCAAGGTAAAAAAACACCCTACTTCTGTGATACACCCACAGATGAATCTCGTTTGTGCATTGGCCAATGTTTTGACAGGTTTCGTCTCGATTTGTAGGTAAAAATCTATCTGGGTGGGTGCTTGGGTTTGTACATAGTTGTAAATAGACATACAAAAAACTACAACAATTTGTTTTTGCAAATATTTGATAGTGCGTTGTGTTTCATAAAAGTGTACTTTTGAACATCGTGCCGACCGGACCGGTCGCCGGAATTTTGTTTTGCTACTTCCTGTGGGCAATAAGAAAAACCATCATGCTTCTACTAATCCATAGTGAACTCTTTTAATGTCACGTTAACGTTTTCCAATTAGAGATGTGTCGCGACTCCTGTAACGGGTAATTGTAACGGTTACTCTCTTGTCCCGAGAGTAACCGTTACAAAAAACTGAATGTAACCGTTACAGTTACTCCCGTATTCTTACACCAAGGTTTTATTTTATTTTTAATACGTGGTTTTATGTGCTCTATAAACCTTGGTCTTGCTCCAGTAACCGAAACAACGTACCTTGTACCTCTTTAGCTCTTGGCCGTTCCAGTTACTCTGGCAGTTACAGTTACTCGAGTACCAGTAACAGAAACATGTACCTTGTACCTCTTTAGCTCTTGGTCGTTCCAGTTACTCTGGCCGTTACAGTTACTTATTTCGTTATAGTTACTCTAGTACCATTAGTACCAGTAACCGAAACATGTACCTTGTACCTCTTGGTCGTTCCAGTTACTCTGGCCGTTACAGTTACTTATTTCGTTATAGTTACTCTAGTACCACTATTACCAGTAACCGAAACATGTATTTTGTACCTCTTTAGCTCTTGCCCGTTACAGGTACTCTGGTCGTTACAGTTACTCGAGTACTTTTGTACCAGTAACAAACTTTTGATTATACATAATTATTATGTAGGTATAATAATAGTCAAATGAGCACTAATATTGTTAATAATTTACTTTATTGAAAATAATATGAAGTCTATAATTATATTACATTAATTTAAAACAAATTCCACAAACAATCATGTGCAATTTATTATAGCAATCATAATTCATTATACAAATATTATTAATTTTATTATTTTTAATTGTTTATTTTTAGTTGCACTTATTATGTGCAGTTTTTATTTATTATTTACATAAATATTAAATAAATGTGTTTTTTCGTTTATTAAAAAAATGAATGATGGATAAATAATATGTTATTGTAATTTCGTATATTTTTGTTTTCAATGTGTTATCAAAACAAACAGACAGCCGGGGACTCTACAATAAAGTACTGAAATAAATCATTACAGTCTGTGGATCTTTCAACCTCTAAAATTTTTAGTTGCTGTTGGTGGTATCTCTGACCACTTTACGAACCACGTCTGAGTGGTTCTTGGCTGGTTAAACCGCGACCTGCCCCCAGATTCTACATGAAAACATAACCTCATTTATTACTCAAATTTCAGTATTGCAAGCGGTGAAGACGTGACTATATCAAGGGCAATAGTGTAGTGCATTGTGAATGTGTAGTGCATTATATTAAGCATTGTGAATTTGAGAACACTTCAATAAGTGATTAACGTTACGTGAGTATTTCACTACATTGATTTAGATTAGTGATAGGACTGATAATCTTTAACGATTTATTTTTGACAGAATGGATCAAAAGAGAAGAAAGACGAGTGAACTATGGAGTTACTTTGAAATTATCCAAGATAAGGAAACAACTAAATGCAATTTCTGTAAGGCCAAGCTCTCATTTAAAGGGAGTATATCCAACTTGAAAAAAAACTTACAAAGAAAACATCCTACATTAACCCTTCCAAGTAATTTACCTGCTCCCAGAGTTATTGATATTCCTATGTTAAGTGAGCAATCTCAAACTGGAGTGATTACAGAAAATACTACCGTAATGAAATGAAAACTTCTTTATTTTTACAGGCAAAGTTAGGGTCGCATGGCCCTTTCTTACACTTAACCTGCTGCAATGTAAAATTTAAAACATTAAATAAATATTATCTAAGAAAAAAACAAAAAATAATAAAGATAATAAAATAAAGAAATAATTACATTTACACAAAGTGGTGAAATTAATGTAATATTTTAACGTGTTATAATTAAAATTTAACACATTAATAAATTAACTATCTCTACTATTCTTAAAACATATAATATAAAATTATATTTTTAATATACAATTAAATGAAATATTTATTTAAAATTAAAGAGAATGATATATTGCTAATGAATCCTAACTTTTATCACACACAATCTCACATTCATCCCTCTGCCAGTGTCACGCCCACAGCATCTCAGACCGGAACTGCCCCGGCTAACCGCTCAAGATACATATCTTTCAGTTTCGCCACAAACCGGGAACGGCTATCGATGGAAGTAATTGTTTGGGGAAGGGCATTCCACAACCTAAAAACCATTAAATGGAATGACTTATCACACACTGCAGTCCTGTGCTGAGGCATTCTCAAAATGTATGAGCCAGAGCGAGTGCTTCTTACATCTACATGAGACACACATTTAAAATATTCCGAAAAATATCTTGGAAAACCACATTTCAATATTGAATGAAATAGTTTTAGAATTTTGATGGATTTTTGACTTTTAATTTTAGAACATTTAACTGAATATAGTACGGTTGTACCGTAAATTAGTTAATTAAATTTCATACAATGTAAATTTCGCAACCTAATCAGCCAGCATAATATAATATTATTTTACATCCAATGTTCCGGAACTAAATTATTGGGCGGAGTAACTACCTAATTGGCACGCGTATGAATTTTTTCTTCTAACCCTTTGTAGCAGCCCAACTACGTAACCGATCAGACCTCGCGCGCTTTGTCCGCGAGTTTACGTAGCTGATATATCTCACGTGTTGTTTGAATAGATGGCCACTTCCCAACTTCTACTCCTCTTCTAGAAATAACCGTTCTTAGACTACAGCTTCAATGTCTCGTGCCAAGACGCCGACACCCGGGTTGTGAGTCTACCTATTGCGAAGGGAAGTGAAATATTATTGTTTTGTAAAGTAAAAACGTCGTACGCATAATTCAATAGAACATTGGATATTTTAGGCCCACCTAGAAGATATACTTTTTAGTTATTATATTCTAATTGGCAGCAACGTGGCATTACATAACTTTTCCTTTACCATCTAAAAGTGGTGCTTTTAAGTTTTCGTAATTAAACTGAACTTATAAGTAAACTTTGTATTTCTAGTATTTATTACTACGACCTCAAAAATCACCACCCCCATGTGTTATCGTCATACGGTATACATAATTTTATTGCGCGAATCTGCTATTGATGTGCCTACTCTGCCATCAACTGGGTGAAACTGAGTGAAAACGCCACAATGCCTGCCATTAAAATAGAATATTTGTCTAAAGATGAGTTGGTATTTGAACTGATATCTAGAGGTATTAAATTAAATAGTGATAGTACAGTAAATGAACTTAGAAAGTCCTTAAGACAGTGTTTGAGAAACAATATTTTACCTACTCCTAGTAGCCTATTAAAAGTAGACCACAATCAGGAAGTAAAACTTCTCAGTGAAAAAGTGATATTATTAGAACATGGGTGCAGTGAATTGAACAGTGCTAGTTCACCTTTAGAAATCACCAAATTCCAAGAAAAGTGTAAACATTTAATAAACCGTTTATTTTTAGACAACCAGCTAGAACTAAGTTCTGTACATAGTGAAACTTTATCAGCTTTAAAGTGTAGGCTAGTAAATGTTGAACAACAGTTAGCTAAAAACTTGCTACCTACAGTGAACCTAGAACAGCTTAAAGTGTTAGAAGCCAATTTAAATGAATCATTAGAACAAGATGAGGCTATGGAACAGGCAGTGAAAGAACAAATAGGCCCTATTTCTGTACAACCACCAACAATATCACAGCCTACTGCCAGTACCCCCACTTTGCCTATAATGCCTATTTATAATGCAAACAATGATTGTATTAGTCAACCTATGTCTGGTTTAAATATGTTTAATAAGTTAAACAACCCTGTAGAATGTTATTTACAAAATTTTACAGTAACAAATGGCTTAGTAGTATCTGAGCTAATAAACTTTTTGAAAACTTTGTTAAAACTAAAATGTGAAACTAGCCTATCAGAAAATGAAATTTTAGCATTGTTACCATGTTATGCAAAAGGTCCACTTTTAGCCAAAATAATACAGTGTAAGTCTGTCATGCCAAATGTCAACTATCTACACAGGGAATTAATTAGTGCCTTTATCCCTGTAGGCCTAATTGAAAGACTGAGACTAGATTTAGTTTATAGGCCACAAAGGTTTGATGAGCCACTGTATGAATACATCTATGACATCAAAGAGCTCAGCCAAGTTTTATTGTGTAACATAAGTGAACAGGACTTGGTAACTTGTATAAAAAGAGGTATTAAGCCTACAGATAGAAATAAGTTAATTTTTGTAAACAATCCCATTTGTTTTACAGATTTGGAAAATGTGTGTATAGCTAGTAACAATATAACCTTTAATGATAACTTAAGGGACAATTTAAATAAGACATATGTTAACAACATGTATCCACCACATGTTGAACTTAGAAAAAGTAGGCCTACTGTCAAAAACCCAAAGTTATGTTTCAATTGTAATAGGCCTGGTCACTTAGCAAAAAATTGTTTTAGGAATCCAAAAAACTAGTCGATAGGGGAGTGGTATTACACACAACACCTAAAAATATCCCTCCCCGGTTTCATAAGTTTAAGAATAATAATTTTATAAATAGTAATACAGTAAGAAAAGAAAAACACTATTTTATGAGAGTCTATGGTAAGGTAATTAAAAATTGGAGTAAATTAAACTATAGAAAACCTAATTTAAGACTAAATGTTAGACAGTGTAACAATATGCCTTTAATTGAAGCTATAGTGGGTAAAAATGTAAAAACAAACTGCTTATTAGATACTGGTGCTACAAGAGATATAATTAGTAAAGAATTTTATGATAGCCTATTGCTGAATAAAAATGTTTCGAAATTAATGAAGTCAGATGATAGAATGTTTGCTGCAAATAACACTGAAATAAAATGTTTTGGTTACTGTTATGCTAAGATAAAAATTTCTAAATTTTGTTGGAAAGTAAAATTTATTGTATTGGATAATTTAAAATGGGACATTGTATTGGGAAACCCATTTATATCTAATAGCAAATTAATTTTAGATCTTGATGGAGATTCATGTTATTTTAAATTCAATTGTAATGAGAAAATAACTATTGTCAGACAACAGCCTTTTGAACATGAAGTAAACAGCATTGATGTAAAAATAGGGTGCACTAGAACTGAGGCTGAGATACAAAACCTTATAGGGGATTTTCCAAATGTTTTTAATCCAAAATTAGGAGAGGCTCTAGATTTGGAAGTGAGATTAGTTCTAAATGACCCCACACCTGTAAATATTAGGCCTTATTTTATGAGCCCTCCTACTGTAAATAAGATGAAAACAATAATACAGGATTGGTTGGACCAAGGAATAATTGAACCCAGTACTTCAGCCTACTCCAGTCCAGCCTTTTTAAACAAAAAGGACAGACTTGTAGTCAATTATACCGAATTAAATAAAAAGATACAGAAAATTGATTTTCCCATTGGCGATTTAAATAATTATTATCAACATCTTAGTGGAGCCAAATATTTTTCAATAATAGATTTAAGAAAAAGTTTTTTGCAATGTCCATTATCACCTGATAGTCAAGATCTTACCTCATTTAGCACTATATTTGGTAAGTATAAATTTAAACGAGTACCCTTTGGTTTACATGTTGGTAGTGCTGTATTGTCCGCCTATCTGGACAAAGTCCTAGACAATATAAAATTTAAATATGTGATAAATTTTTGTGATGATATCTTAGTGTACAGTAAAGACCTTGATTCGCATTTAGTACATGTCAGAAAGATTGTACTAAATGTACTATGTACTAAATGTAGATTGTACTATAGACTAAGCAAACATGGCTTAACGGCAAACCTAGAGAAAGCAAAGTTTTGTTTTGAGGAAATCTCCTTTTTGGGGAACTTAATAAAAAATAATACAGTAATTATAGATCCCGAGAGAATTTATGCCGCCTAAGAACGCCAAACAAATTTCACAGTTTTTAGGTATGACCAATTTCTTTTCAAAATTTATAAATAATTATGCCGAATTATGTAATCCTTTAAATCGTTTAAGAAGGAAAAACGCTAAATTTGTTTGGACAAGTGAATGTCAAGATTCGTTTGTAAAGTTAAAAGAAGCTATAATGAATCCTCCTGTACTCCAGTTAGCCGATTTTTCAAAGCAATTTATAGTAATGACAGATGCTAGTGGAATAGCCGCAGGTGGTTGTTTGTTACAGGAAAACGACCAAAATGAATTAATGCCAATAGCCTATTACTCTAGGAAATTTACTGATGCCGAATTAAAATATACTGTTTATGAAAAAAAAGCTTTGAGTGCACTAATTTGCATAGAAAAATGGCACGAATTTTTAGAAGTAAGAACCTTTAAATTAATAACTGATAACCAAGCTTTATCCTATGTCCTCAATAACAAAAGGAAGGTAGGAAGACTTGCCCGGTGGATCGAGAGGATTTTGAATTTGCCATTTGAGGTGGAATTTAAAAGTTCCACCGATAATGCGCTGGCAGACGCCCTTTCACGTATGTTTGAGGGCGAGTCGACGGGAACAGCTGATCCGAGCCCCAGTGACTGCCGGAACGTTCCAGACCAGGATAAAAATAGATTATCGATTTCCTTCTGCCATTCAAACTCCTCCCGAAGGCAAACATGTAAACGAACATCTAATGTAAAGCCTAAAATGCAGATAAATAATAAGTGCAATAACAAGGATAATTTGTGGTTGTTAATTAATGATTTGCCATTAGCGTTTAAAGATTTAGAAAAATATCAAATTCAAGATAAAGAAACTCAGCGAATCATTCAATCTGTAAAAAGCAATAGTAACAATTTATGTTATTTTATAAAAAACAATTTACTGATGTACAAAAGGAATGTAAAAAGTAAGAGTAAGATATTTTTGCCTGTACAGTTAATTGATTTAGTATATGAATTCTTCCACAGTTCTTTAATAGGAGGTCATTTAGGCATTGCTAAAACGCAAAGAAAAATTAATCAGTATTTTTATAGACCTGATTTAGACGAAATTATAAAGGCAAAAGTCAAAGAATGTAATGTTTGTAAAATGAGTAAAGTGTGCCAAAGAAAATATGAAGGCGAATTAGTATCTGTGCCATTTAAGAACAATATGGATTGTTTATTCATAGATCTTTTAGGTCCCTTAGTGAGATCTAGAAACAGCAATGTATATTTACTTGTAGTTGTAGATGCCGCCAGTAAATTTCTATGGCTAATCCCTTTGAGGGAATGTAAGAGTGCTGAAATATGTAATAAATTAGACCGCATAATTTTTAACAACTTTTCTGTACCTAAAATAATAGTGTCAGACAATGCCGCATATTTTACATCACTGTATTTTAAGAAGTTGTTATTTAAGAATTTTATTGAACACCGTAGACTAGCGCCTTACAGGGCTAATGGAAATCAATCAGAAAGGCATATTAGAAACAAATCTACATTATTACGTAGTTTCTATCACAACTGTCATAGTAATTGGGATAATGACCTAGGCTATATACAATTAAGTTTAAACACCGCCCATAATGAAAGCACAGGTTTTGCTGCCTTTGATTTAATGTTTAATCATTCCTGTAATAATGCATTATCTAATTTATGGAAGCTAAATGATCTAATTGGTGAGAATTTGTCCAAGGAAACTGTTGTAAACAATTTAAAGAGAGCTGTGGTGAATGTAAAAAGGAGTATAGCACATAACAGTAATAGACAAAAGTACTCAGAGCAAAATGTAAAACATCCCTTTAAGTTGCATTCCTTAGTATGGATTAGAACCCACTATTTAAGCAATAAGGTAGAAAAGTTTTGTGCAAAATTAGCACCAAAATATGTAGGAATTTATAGAATTTTATATTTTTAAGCCCTGTAACTTGTATTGTACAACACACTGAAAATGTTTTGAATGTAAAAAAGGTTCATATTGTAGATTTAAAATTAAATTAAGACCTGTTCTGTATAAAATAAAAAAAATTTTTGTAGCATCCCTAGTTTAAGGATCCACTTGCTGCCAAATTTAAAAGATAAGATAAAATCCAGGAAGTTAACTGTTTGGTGAATTCTTAACGAAAGTGTCAATGGAAATAAAATATAGAAAAAGAATTTGTAAATAGACTTAGTGTAAAGAAATGAGACAAAGTTGATCCTGACTGTTTGTAATGAGGGAACCAAATGTGAAAAATTGTCTGTGTTTTGTAGGTATGCCGAAATGTTGAATTTTGAATTTTGTAGATATATTTGAAGTGTTAAAATTCATGTAGATGTAAGATGTATAGAATGTTGTATGTAAATATATATATTAAGAGTGATGCAGTATTAATACGAAATGTGAGACTTAGCTTCTCGTGAGGGGACGTTTCATTCCAAAGTATTCGATCCATATTAGTAACTTGTCCGCAAGTCTCAGGGTATTTAATGGCACAACACTATACACAAAACACTGGTATGAATGCAAAAAAAAGGTATGAATATATCTTTTTGGTATGAATATATGCGCCTATATAACAAAACACTACACTACACTTGTTTACGATTTAATCGCCTTAAATGCCCTTATTCTTGCAACGACCCGCGAATTCTAAAACGCTGCAACGTGCACTGCATGAAAATAGTTTGCCTAAATTGATTTTCTATTTTTGGTCCCTAAGCGAGCAGTCATAGAACTGCATTGGCATGCGATCTAGCGGATTTCATAGGAAACTTTTGAAACCCCGCGCTATCGTATTGTTATGGTTGAATTTGAATTTATGTAATGAATAAAAGGTTGAATTAAGCTTGTTATTTAGAATATGTTTAAAGTAAAGCGACTAACTAGGTTGCGAAATCAAAACAGGGGGGATATTCTGTACCGTAAATTAGTTAATTAAATTTCATGCAATGTAAATTTCGCAACCTAATCAGCCAGTATAATATAATATTATTTTACATCCAATGTTCCGGAACTAAATTATTGGGCGGAGTAACTACCTAATTGACACGCGTATGAATTTTTTCTTCTAACCCTTTGTAGCAGCCCAACTACGTAACCGATCAGACCTCGCGCGCTTTGTCCGCGAGTTTACGTAGCTGATGTATCTCACGTGTTGTTTGAATAGATGGCTACCACTTCCCAACTTCTACTCCTCTTCTAGAAATAACCGTTCTTAGACTACAGCTTCAATGTCTCGTGCCAAGACGCCGACACCCGGGTTGTGAGTCTACCTATTGCGAAGGGAAGTGAAATATTATTGTTTTGTAAAGTAAAACGTCGTACGCATAATTCAATAGAACATTGGATATTTTAGGCCCACCTAGAAGATATACTTTTTAGTTATTATATTCTAATTGGCAGCAACGTGGCATTACATAACTTTTCCTTTGCCATCTAAAAGTGGTGCTTTTAAGTTTTCGTAATTAAACTGAACTTATAAGTAAACTTTGTATTTCTAGTATTTATTACTACGACCTCAGAAGTCACCACCCCCATGTGTTATCGTCATACGGTATACGGTGTGATGTGCTGCTCCCGTCTCACATCGTAAACGTAACGTATACAATAGTTTTGAGTTCTTTGCAGCTTCTCACTAAGTACGATGGTCATATCATTGATCACGGAGTTACAGTAATTGAAATGTGGAAGTACGAGTAATTTAGTCAAGAGCAGCTTGATATGTTCTGGTAAAAATCGTTGTTAACGTTTGAGTGAGTGAATAGATGCGAAAACCCGTTTACAAATCTCCGCAACAGCGTCAGTCGAAGTCAAAGTCGAGTTTATAGTCAAACCAAGATCCTTCACCTTGTCGTAGTATGGCAGGGTGTTACCATTTACAGTTAACGTTTCAATAGTATTGAAGTTTATTGAGTTTCGTAAACGAGTAATAATGATTGGTTTTGTTTTTGCATGGTTTATCTATAGATAATAGATTTTAACACAAATAAATGTGTTAAATATTTACTTTTCAATAAACGGCACAAAGAGAGCTGTTTTTTAAAGAATTATGGCATAATGACACTTATAGACGTAATATAATAAGTTTCATAGGTAGTTGTAAACATTTACGTTTATATGTAAAACGCTTGTCTGGTAACTTGTTCTTCATTAAATCTTTGTCTTACTCTAATTAAATATTTTATATATATATATGGAGGGTGAAAATGTTTAAAAAAACCGTGGAACGATACATAGTGGGGAGCGAGAGTTAATAAGAAACGTGATTGACCGCTGTGATGAAGAGTCGAGGATTAAACGTTTGTCGCTGCCTCTTAACAAAGCCACACTTCGAGCAGCAAAATATTGCAATGTTTCTGAGAAAACTATTAAACGTATTAGAAGCGAAGGTAAGCAAACCCCTAACGTAAAACTTAGCACACCTGGTAAAAGACGTAAAAGGCCAGATTATCGAAACGTAACTGTTGACGGATTCGATAGGAGAGTCATCTTGGACACTGTGAGAGATTTGTATGTAAATAAAAAAATTGTCCCATCTTGCAAGAAACTTCTTCCTGTGCTAAAGGAAAAAATAAACTTCCAGTGGGGTGAAACGTCTCTCCAGCGAGTGCTTAAGGATATGGGGTTTAAGTGGCGAAAATGTGGTTCCAAAAGGAAAATACTTGTTGTAAGACCCGACATCGTGAATTGGCGATATAAGTATTTGAGACAACTCAAACAGTTCAGGGAGAGTGGTAAAAAAATATTCTACCATGATGAAACATGGGTCGACAACAATATTACCTTTCAAAAATGTTAGCAAAGCCCGGATATTGATGGTGTTTTACCCAACATTAACTAAAAAAATCGGTTAATTGTTGTTGATATAGGTTCAGAAGACGGATTTTTGGAGGGAGGGCGACTTGTGTACAGGGAAAATGCCGCTACAGCTGATTATCATGGCCAAATGAACTCTAATAATTTCGAAAAATTGATAAGAGAAAGAGTGATTCCAAACGCCAGGGGAATCAGTCGTTGTAATCGACAATGCACCGTACTACGGCGAGCAACATGACAAAGTTCCTACCAAGTCTAGCACAAAACAAATTATGTTACAATGGCTTTTACGGCACGGGCAACACTTTGAAGAAACGAGTGTAAGGAAAGCAACGCTTTACGATGCGATTCAGAGATTGAAGCCACCAACAAGTCTTTAAAATAGATAAATTACTGGAAGAGTTTGATCACATCGTTTTAAGACTACCGCCATACATGTGCGATCTGAATGCGATTGAATTTGTATGGGCCAACGTCAAACAGCACGTAAGAACAAAAATACTTCAGGAAATATGTCACTTGGTGCATTGAATCAATTGGTACTTGAAGCCCTGACTTCTGTCTCACCATCACTTTGGAAAAAGTACACTGACCATGTTGAAAATATTGAAAAGTAGTACTGGACAAAATATGGCATAACTGAGGACGCTATTGACAAGGTTATAATCAATCTGGGAGAGGACAGTGGAGATGAATCATCGTCTAGTTCTTCAACCACTCATCTTGAGGTCACCAGTGACACGGAAGAGGATGTCGACTTAGCCCAGCCGCTACTTGAGAATAATAACTGATAATGGTCGATTGTTTTGCCTCAATTATATAAATCTCTTAGAGACATCCTAAGTGTTTAAATAAAATTGTGTTTCATGTTAATGATGTATGCTTCTTTTTGTTCATGAAATATAATAAGACAAAGAAAAATTTCTGTACAACTTTTTTTATAGTATGGATATTTTAAGCTTATTTATTTTACAGCTGTAATTTGGAAACACACACAAATAAATAGCAATCTTATTAGTTTTTAAATATGAACTACCGTAGCATTCTTTAGCATTGTTAAAATTCTTCCCGCAATTTTCTTTCTTCTTGCAATTTTGTTTCAAGTTATGTTCTTTATTATAAATATATTTTCATGTGTTTCATAAGATTTTAATTAATATCACAAAGCAGTGCTAAAAATAATAATACATTTTTAATAATAAAATGTTAATTTTATTCATACTACCATAAATTTACACATACAAATACATTTTACAATTAATTGTATAGGTTTTTTACTAATTAAAAATAGTAATTATGTTTATTTAATTCACACTGCTGTTAACTAATATTACTGCAAATATTTTCAAATGTCGTGTTTTTTTATTTGCATCCCTCGTACACTAAGCGTCAAGCGATTGCATTGTAAAATGTTCAGTCTGTATGTAGAAATTTACAGTAAACATTGAGAAAGCAGACCGATTGTGTTGTTTGCGTGGAGTATAATTCGCGAAGTAGCGCCTTCAACTCCCAGGCTCAGGGGTCAGGACGTGGGACGCTAACAGTAAGTACCTAAAGTTAAAGCACTACGGATTCTATGCACACAAGTTAAATTTAGTAGTCCAGGAATCACTAAGTCCTGTTGAACCGATAATCCACAAATTTAAGTTGAAAGTAACATACTTCAAAAGAAGTAATGCAGCCACGCAAAAACTGATCAATACCAAGAACAAACGGGAGTCATACAGCCAAAAATATTACTACAAGATGTTGTTAAACGGTGGAACGCCGCCTATTTTATGCTGAAACGATTTACTAGTCTAGAAGACTGTAAAGCACACATTAGCCTTATCAGATACTGACTTGTCCACTTTGATAACTGATGAGTGGGATGTTGTCAAGCAATTGTGTACTCTACTTGAACCCTGCGCCGAGGTTACAAAAGAAATGAGCGCCGAAAAATGTGTAAGTGCGGATAAAGTCATTCCAATCACTAGGGGATTAAAGAAAGCTGTAACGAAAATTGCAAAACATGTAACCAAGAGTTCAGTCAAAGATTTGGCAAACAAACTCGTAGAGAGTATTTCTCACCGCTTCCCAAATTTAGAAAAGAGCAAATCACTCTTCAAACATAAAAACAGCATATGTTTGAAGACGAGAGTTCAGTCAAAGATGTAGCAAACAAACTCTTAGAGAGTATTTCTCACCGATTCCAAAATTTAGAAAAGAGCAAATCACTCTCGATCTGCACGTTCCTAGATCCAACATATAAACAGCATATGTTTGAAGACGAGTTCAGTCAAAGATGTGGCAAACAAACTCTTAGAGAGTATTTCTCACCGCTTCCCAAATTTAGAAAAGAGCAAATCACTCTCGATCTGCACGTTCCTAGATCCAACATATAAACAGCATATGTTTGAAGACGAGTTCAGTCAAAGATGTGGCAAACAAACTCTTAGAGAGTATTTCTCACCGATTCCCAAATTTTGAAAAGAGCAAATCACTCTTCAAACATATAAACAGCATATGTTTGAAGACGAGAGTTCAGTCAAAGATGTGGCAAACAAACTCTTACAGAGTATTTCTCACCGCTTCCCAAATTTAGAAAAGAGCAAATCACTCTCGATCTGCACGTTCCTAGATCCAACATATAAACAACATATGTTTGAAGACGAGAGTTCAGTCAAAGATGTGGCAAACAAACTCTTAGAGAGTATTTCTCACCGCTTCCCAAATTTAGAAAAGAGCAAATCACTCTCGATCTGCACTTTCCTAGATCCAACATATAAACAGCATATGTTTGAAGACGAGAGTTCTGTCGAATCTGTAAAAAGGCATACTATTGAATTAGTTACCGGCTTGATCAACCGAACTACAAAAGTAAAGGCTTCAGATACTGAGGATAAGGATGAACTTCCCTCAGAAAAAAAGAAAGTTTCCGTCTGGGATGACTACAAAAAAACCATTAGCAAAGTGAAACCAATGAATACAATGTATTCGTTGGTGAAACCCACAGGTACAGCTTCTTTACAAGAGGTTCAGAGGTACATGGATGACGACTCTAAAGGCCGAAAAAAGATCCCCTTGAATGGTGGAAACACCATTGCCATGTGTACCCAAATTTGGCAGACATTGTTAAAACTCATTGCAACGCTGTCGCAACCTCAGTGCCATGCGAAAGAGTATTTTAAAAAACTGGCTATATACTTTCTGACAGAAGTACCATACTGACTACAAAAAAGTCATAGAACTTGCATTTTTAAAAGTGAATTTGAAGTGATTGTATTGCTATCTCATTCAATATGGATTAATTTATATATCGTTTCCTCAAAATTACAGAAATTATTATCTTTATTTAGATTTGTATCGTTTATTAGATTTTTTGTCTTTTATTATGAACTCACAATGCTTTTATTCTAATAATGTATTGCTTCATAACATTCATCACTGTTTATTTAATGTGATTTAAACCAAAAAGAAATGTTTCGTTTTATTTTGTATTACACGTTAAGTTAGTTAGGTTATCTTTTATTTCATTTTTGTATATATGAACTCACAATGATTTTACCCTATAGAACTACCAAAGAGAAATTGTTCGTTTTCTTTTTGTTATGAGATATTAAACACAATAATTTTAACTTGTGAATTTATTATTACTTCTCCTTTTTATACATCAATAAGATCACTATCATATGTTTAAATATAATTGTACTTATTTGTGATTTTATATTTTTTTCAGATGTACTACATTTACAATATTACTAAGCATCACAGAGGAATAAATACTAACCATCTCATATTACCCTACTTTGTTTGGATAGTTCAGGGCGTTGAGGCTACAGGCTAATGTTTGTAACTTATTTGTTTTTGCTTGTTTAACTTGGTTGTTGATTGTTATTGTTTTTTTGTGGTTTACGATATGTTATTCAAGTTTTGGAAGTTCTGTTTTTGTAACAGTTTATATAGGCTAATTTTAGT
Source organism: Homalodisca vitripennis (assembly GCF_021130785.1). Classification (NCBI taxonomy): domain Eukaryota; kingdom Metazoa; phylum Arthropoda; class Insecta; order Hemiptera; family Cicadellidae; genus Homalodisca; species Homalodisca vitripennis. The sequence goes on from NW_025776145.1 coordinate 52,378, forward strand.
ATTCTTTTTCGCCTGATCTTAATTTTAATTACTATTGCATAGTCTACTGTGAAATTAAACTGGTGGCTTTTCACCAATTTCACCTTCCCTAAAAAACTGAAATTGAACTATTCAACTACTGTACGTACATCAAACATAACCTCATATATCATTCAAAGTCACGCCGTAATGGCGGCGCAAGTAACAGCGAGTACTTTGTAACGGGTACTTGTAACCGTTACTGAAGAGTACCAGTAACGGTTGTAACAGTTACTGAAAAGTACCCGGTTAGCCCACCTATATTTCCAATATTGAATAATTCCAAAAACGAAGTTCTTGCGTCACCACCGGACCGGCCTCCAGCGACCGGCCACATAAATTCCGGATTATATGGACAAATCATGCCAGGATCACCATTTGGGGCGTTGCACCGGTATTCCACACATATAAAGTAATTTTTAACAAAAAAGTTGTTCAGTTATTTTGGATGGGTACGGCCATGTAGTATAACAATTCAGAAGTTTGCAGCAAGATCATGTTACGTTAATTCAACAGTTGGCTACTATTGGGACATTTACTTTAATTCTTATCAAAAACGAGAGCATTAGAAAACTTTTATCAAGAAACAGTGTGGTATCAATGACAGTTATGGCAAAAAACTAAGAATAATTAGAAGACTTACAAATGAATATAAGAAATTAAAACTATTATCAATATCAATTAAAAAATTCAGGGAGAATATGTGAGGATATTAGTATGACGAGATGTTTAAAGGTTAAGCCTTAGTTGATCTAACGCTTCATCAATACAATGAGGTTATTGAATGTGTATTAATTTTTTATCTCTTCTTATTTCCAGATTTTTTTTCAGCAAATACAAAGATGTTTGAATTGAATTTAAAGCTGTGAATAAAAAAGGTTTGTATATCTAAAGAAGTTGGCAGTGTAATCAAAGTGGTTGGAACGAAAAAAAGGTTTGTATTTCCAAAGCAGTGTAAATTATTCACAGTTTGAACAGAAAGGTTTCTCAAAGAAGTAAAAGAAAAAGAGTGTAATATGAGTAGTAATGTTTTATGTTCTAAGCTAAAAATAACCTTTAACCTTTTCCGCCTTATCCGAGATAACGGACATGTCCGCATTCTTAAGATAAAACGTGCACCTTGACTCCAATTAAAAAGCAATTGACCTCTAATTAAATAGCAACTAGATAACCCTGAGGTCACTACTATCGTTTAAATTTTTTCGTTATACAGGGTGTGGTAGATAAGTAATGAGACTGGCCGCCGCGCGGCGCCCCAGTCGCTCGCAGTGCGGTCTCCACCTGCAGGTCACGTGGTGGGGGATCTGAGCTAACAGTAGAACCGGTTCGCAGTCGCATTGTAGCTCTGGCGCAGTGAGGATCGAGCTTCGCGTATTACGTTGTTTGTGTGCCCGTGACACTTGTGAAAACGCTGAGATGGATCGGTCAATAGAACAGCGGTATGCAATCAAATTTTGCTTTCACTTGGGCAAAACTGCTTCGGAAAACTTTCGCTATGATTACGGAGGCCTACAAAGAGCACGCCCTATCAAGAGCTCAAGTGTTCTGGTGGTTTAATGAATTTAAAAACGGGAGGGAATCCGTTGAAGACATGGAACGATCTGGACGCCCTTCAACGAGTCGTGTGGATGAAACGGTGGCCAAAGTGAAAGAACACCTGGACTCCAACCGTCGTTTAAGCCTCAAAATGATCGCCGATGAGGTCTCCGTGAATAAATTTACGGTTCGCCAAATTGTTACGCAAGATTTGATGATGAGGAAAGTTTGTGCAAAATTGGTTCCCCGAGTGCTCCCCGCGAACAAAAGCCTCGTGACCTCTTATTTGACCCGAATTGGAGTTGAAGTTCTGCCACAGCCACCATACAGCCCTGACATGAGTCCTCCTGATTCCTTCCTATTTCCGAAGGCCTGAAGGGTCATCGTTTCGACGATATTCCGAACATCCAACGTGCTGTCACGAAGGCACTAACTGGGATAACTCCAACGGACTATAGTGGGGCCTATGAAGCTTGGGAAAACGCGCTGGCAACATTGTGTCGACGCCCAAGGCGAGTACATTGAAGAATATTAACGTTTTTTGTACAAATCAGATCAATAAATTTGTTTTTTTTTAGACTGAGTCTCATTACTTATCTACCACACCCTGTAGGCACGCGTTCGTTTGTACTACGTTTCTTCACCGAGTCATGGACATTGATGATAATACAGAACGCCTGCTTGCGACTAATAATCTCGCGATACTTTAAATTAAATTGTCCTTTATTCGCCCTTTTTTGTTTACTTCATTTTTCGCAGAATGCGAGTGGAAAATTTAAGAATGAGAATTCACAGGGAATTTATCTCTGTCTTTGCTTACTTTGTAATTTTCTAACAGACATGTGGTTAAAACTTTAACAGCTAGGTCAGTTTTAGATGAATATATAAAGTACTCGAAAGGATGGTCAACAGACGTCTTGTTTGGTTTCTGGAGAGAAATAACCTTCTTTCACCTTCCCAGTGCGGATTCCGACAAGGCCGGTCTACAAGTGACCAACTACTTGCCTTGCAAACAGCAACCCTTAATTCTTTTGTTAAATGGCAACAGTTGATTGCTGTATTTTTCGATATTTCCAAGGCTTATGACACGGCTTGGAGAAGGGGAATAGTAAATGCTTTTATACCTTGGGGTGTAGGGAGCCACATGGTTTCTTTCATACAGGGCTTCCTGTCGGAAAGAACCATACAGGTCAAACTTGGGACAACCATTTCCGATTCATTCACGCTGGAAAATGGTATTCCACAAGGTAGCGTCCTTAGCTGCACTCTGTTCGCCATTGCAATCAATAACATATCATCCTGTGTTACCCCTCCTGTGCGCTGTTCTTTGGTTTTAGATGATTTCTCTATTTACATCTCTACAAAGAAATTAGCGGTGAGGGAGAGAGCTTTACAGCTTACCATCAACAGGCTTGAGTAGTGGTGCGGAGTTACGGGTTTTTCATTTTCGCCACCTAAAACAAAAGCCATCGTTTTCTCCAGAATGCGTACTGTTGAGCTCTCTTTGCTGGGTCAGAGAATCTCTACTTGTGACACTATCAGATTCCTGGGTCTCACGTTTGATACCAGGCTAACTTGGGTGCCTCACCTGAGAGACCTAAAAGATCGATGCATGAAGCGCTTGAACATACTGAGAGCTTTAACCCATTCACTACCATGAGCCCCAATTGGGGATTTTGTTTTTAAATCAGTTCATGTTGGCAACACTGACTGTTTGGTGCCAATCAGCAGCTTGGTAGTGTTTTCTGGTTCTTTGAGGTTATTCCAATGTGCAGTTAGTTAGAGTTGTGTTGAAACACAAGTTTATATGTGGAGTTTAGTTTATCACTAACAGGTATGTAGCATGATTATTTTATTTACTATTTTATTATTAAATTACATTAAAAACATAAAACCAATATTTAATACATTTTATTGTTTTGTGAGGCCTTTCGATATCCAAGATATCTTCTTCAGACACATCACAAAAGTCTGAAGAAGATATCTTGGATATCGAAAGGCCTTACAAAACAATAAAATGTATTAAATATTGGTTTTATGTTTTTAATGTAATTTAACAGTGACCAATATAAGCTCCATCTACAGTATTTTCTTATTAATTATTGTAAGTGTAGAGCGGTTGTAATTGTTTTACACTGTTGTATTATAGTAATTTATATCATGGTAAACTATTATCACTGTCGGTTTGCTGTATTTTATCATGTTTTACGAATAATTGCCTTATAAACGTCGATTCCCATTTGGGGATAATGACCTATACAGCATATTTTATCTTATTAATTATTACATTGTCTACTACGATTTCAGGATGGATTCCCGGAGTTTCCTAAGTCTGATTGAAATCCAGTCTGTATTGGAGGATCCCGAATTCATAGAATCCATAGATAATGATTGTGATGTAGATATTGTGCAGTTGCCACCTGAAAATGTTGATGAGGTATCAGACCAAGAAGAAATAAATGAAGACGATATTGATGATACGTTACCCCAAGATATGCCTGGGAATGTAGAACTACATTGTAATATAAATAAAACAACAACTGAAACTGAACACTGCGTCGTTGGCGCTGCTGCGTCAGTTCATGATGAACTGGAAACTGTTTTTGACAATGAGATTCATGAAAATAATATGACTGAAGATGAAACTTCTGTTGACACTCCGTCAGTGATTCTAAAACCGTTCCTAAAAATGAAAACAGCAAAAAACGTAAAAGGAAAGAAGTAAAACTAGCTAATCCCAATAAAAAGAAAAGACAGCCGAGCCTAAGAAAAACAAAGATAAAAATAAAAAACTTTCTGATTGGAAGAAATTCGATCCTATCTTTGGCTGTTCACCCCCTTCTGAAGAAAGTAAAAGCGAAAAAAGAAAACATATAGAAGAAGTCCTGAAAGATAAGAGCCCCGTAGATATATTTGAAACTCTTTTTGATAACGAAATATGTGAGCATATTGTTCGGCAGAGTATAATTTACGCAACCCAGAAAAATGATCATTCTTACACTTTTTCAAATGACTGCCTGAACAAATTTATAGGATTTCTCTTGTTTACTGGGTATCAGTCTGTTCCACAAGAAAAACTATTCTGGAGTGTGGACGAGGACTTCACTATTGACCTTGTAAAGAAGTGTTTTTCAAGAAACTGGTACTTGGAAATAAAACGTAATTTGCATTTCAACGACAACTCACAATTACCTGATGCACCTAAAAAAGTCATTCAAAATCCAGCCTCTTTATGACATGCTAAATAACAATTTTGTGAAGTTCGGTGTATTTTCCACATATCTAAGTAGTAAGTATTGATGAACAAATGGTCGATATTACGGACATCATTTCTTAAAACAGTATATCCGTGAAAAGCCAATAAGATTTGGCTATAAACAGTGGTTACTCTGTTGTGGAGAGACAGGATATTGTTTTCATGCAGAACTTTATGAGGGTAAGAAAATAGCTGACCAAGAGATTACTTCAGTGGGCTCATCCGTTGTGTTGTCCAAACTCGCTGTTGCTGAAGACCCAGGAAAACATGTTTTTTTCTTTAATAATTTTTTCACTAGATTTGACCTTATGAAATTATCGTCAGTTAATAGTTTGTGCCACAGGTACTGTTAGAATAAACAGGATGAATAGTTGTCCAATAAAATCAGACAAAGATATGAAAAAAGAAGCTCGAGGAGAAAAAGAATGTTGGTTTGATGAAAAGTCTAAACTTTTTGCAGTAACCTGGAAAGATAACAACAACGTAAAAGTACTATCAAACTATGAAGGACTGGAACCCCAGACTGTAGTTACTCGATGGTCTAAACTAACAAAGGATAAGGTCCAAGTGTTTAAACCTAAATGCATAGGCACTTAAAACAAATGGATGGGAGGAGTGGATCGCATTGACTGGTCTGTAAATAAGTATAGAGTAAAAATAAGAGGGAAAAAATGATATTTTCCACTCTTCACAAACCTTGTTGATATGACTCTTGTTAATGCATACAACCTCTATCGCATTGCTGGTCACAAGATTACACTTCTTGAATTTAGGTGAAGTATTGCTCGAACCTATCTGAATTTGTCTTCTCTTTCAAACCCATGGAACCGCGGTAGATATGGTTTACCAAAGTCATCAATGAAGCGAGTGTTAAGCACTGTCAGATTTGATCCAATTGGACATTTTATTGAGAGAACTGCAAATGAAAACAAAGCAAATGTGGTATCTGCAAGTCGAATGCCAGGAAACAGTGTGCAAAGTGCAATATAGGCTTGCACGTCGACTGCTTTTTAGAATGGCACAAAAAACAATAAAAGTTTTTGAAGATGTTTTTAAATTTCACTCTTGTCATATTTAAATATAACTTTTATGTCAATATTTTATAACATTGTAAGAGTTTTGTAAAATAAATATTCATATTATCCATTACTGTGTATTATTTACTTTTTACACAGTACATGCCATGATCCCCAAATGGGACTTTTTTTAAAAAATCACTAAAAAGTGGTAAATTTATACACAAAATTTCCTTTTATAGTTATGTTAAGTTTTATAAATCAAAAATAAATAATTTTATTAATAAAATACTGATTTTCAAAATTTGGTACTTACTGGGTAAGAGGAACAAAATAGGGGGCTGACTGACAGGACATGCATGCTCAGATTCTACAAAGCCACCATCCGTTCCTGTGTAGATTGTGGATGTCAAGCGTATGGGTCCGCAAGACCCAGTGCTCTAAACATGCTTGACCCTGTCCATAATTCTGCTTTAAGACTGGCCACTGGAGCTATAAACAGCCTTCTTACTGAAACGGGAGAACCTCCTTTTTCGCATAGACGGCAACAACTGTCCCTAAACTATGTTCACGCTCTTTCAGGTAAGCCAGACAACCCTGGATTTGAACCGGTCCTACGAAATCCAGTCCATAATTCCTAGCGAGACCAAATCATCCTTCACTCTTAAGCGTTAGGGCTACAAATCCTAAGCTTCTAAAATAGGCCTAAACGATTACGAGTTTAAAGTCGTTCATCAATGTGATATCCCACCCTGGAGCGTCTCAATGCCAAGAATTATTTTAAATCTCTCTAGGTTTAAAAAAGTCTCCACTCCAGAAACAGTCTACCAACAAGAATTCCGTCCAATACTAGGCAGCCTCGCACCTTCCGATGTTGTCTATACTGACGGGTCAAAGGAACTGTGTAGAACTGGTTGTGCTTTCGTCACTGGGGTTAGACGATACGGATTTCGTCTCCCAACGACTCTTCCATTTTCACGGCCGAATTAACAGCCATCAAAAAGGCCCTAAATATAACGTGTGCCATGATAAAAAAATTTGTTATCTGTAGCGACTCCCTTAGTGGTATACAAGCCATCAGCGACATGTTTTCAAAACACATTATAATCCGCGAAATATGGAACTCTTTGTTTTCCCTTCAGTCCGAAGGTGTTGCTGTCTTTCTTGTCTGGGTACCTGGACACATTGGAGTATCAGGAAACGAGCGGGCAGATAGAAGGGCTACAGAAGCATTGGAACTCCAGCCTTACACCGTAAGGATGATTTCTTCCGACATTATCCCGGTGGTGAAGGGCAAACTGAAAGCCAAATGGAATACCGATTGGCAGGCAGTAGTTAACAACAAGTTATGACGTATTAAAGACTGCGTTAGACTCTGGGAGACAGCGAACCGCCCGAGTCGTCGTGAGGAGGTTGTGTTGTCTCGCCTGCGGCTAGGCCACACGCTTCTCACACATGGGTTCCTCATGATTAGAGATGATCCTCCGGTCTGCGACACATAGGACACTGTCATTACTGTCAAACATGTGCTTGTTGACTGCCCTCGCTACTCGGTACATAGGCGCAACTGGAATCTGCCGGCTTCGTTGAACGATATTCTCTGTGGTGACGAGACGGCAACTCAAAGATTGCTGTGTTTTCTGAATGCAACGTCGCTGATTAATAAAATATAATATTATGTTAAACTTATTTATTCCGATTATCGACTGTTGTTAATATTTATAAATTTTATTATTTAATTTTTATTTATCATTATCATGACAGTTGCCAAATTAGCTCCTTTACTGCTACCTTGGTGGCAGTAAAATTTGCTAAGATTGCACAGTTTATTAAATTAATGTTATGTACCTTTTCCGTATTTATGTTCTATTTATCGTTTTAGCCTCTAGATATGGGTTATGACCTCTCTACAGTCTTTCCCTTGTTACATTTATTGTTATCTAGTTTTAAGTAGTAGGTGGGTAAATTATATACTCACCTACTTGTGATTCCTATTTCTTTTTTGTTATAGAGAATGTAAGCTTTATTTACCTAATTGACACCACCAAATACGAGCAGGTACCAATTATTTTTTGAGGGCTATGATAACCGCAGCGTTTTTTGCCCCTTATAAATCAAAAATGTATTACACTTTGTAAAGTCAGTAAATACTTTAAAAGTTTTTCAAGCTTCTGTTACTCTATTAAAATAAGTTTTTACTTTCAGCAGTCGATCAGAAAACGGAAACCCTGCAATGTTAACATAAATTCTCTGTTTCATATGTATGATTTAACCATGTTTCATTGTTTTGAGGTTCGATGAAAGACTAATCGAGATGCGAGAAAAGAGTTGGATCCTTTTGCTGCAATCCAAAAAGTTTGAGATATATTTATCCAGCACTGCAAAGAGCTCTACACTCCTGGAACGTATTGCACAATTGATGAACAGTTGCTAGCTTTCACGGGTAACTGTCAATTTCGGATGTATATCCCAAATAAGCCTGACAAATATGGTGTCTTATGCAGCAAAGAAAAATAAAATCTTGCTTCTCCTATCTAACATGCACCAAGGTTCCAGCTTGCAGAAAGGTACCACTTTGCCAGAAATGATTCACTTGTATAACAGTACGAAAGGAGGGGTTGATGTACTGGATCAAATGTCTGCTCAGTACTCATGCAGCAGGAAAACGAGGAGATGGCCTCTATGCATATTTTATGGAATGTTAAATAGTATTGGTTTGAACTCCTACATTATTTACAAAGACAATAACTATATGATGTCAAACCAGACCCCAATGTCTAGACTTACATTGTTGTTTACTCTGGCAGAAGACCTCATGAGGCCTTGGATGGTACAGCGGCTACAAAACACATCAAGTCGAAGAGTGATTAGGCTTTCCATTGCGGAACAACTTGGTGTGCAAGTGCCAGTCAAGCCAGTACCTGTCAACCGGAAGGTGCAGCATTTGTCCCCACAAAAACCACCAACTTATGTGATGAGTGTTAGCAGTTTACTTGTAAAACACATTCTACTTCTGTTTGTGTTGATTGCAGGAGTGAAAACTTAAAAAACCTTGAAAGTTCAGGCTCTAAATTAAACTTTCATACAAATGTAAGTTTTTCTCGTATGTATGTTTTACAGCCTTGAATATACTTAAAAGTGTGTCAATATATTTTGGTTTCATTGTTGGAAAACCTGTTAACCAATAAGATGTGTATTTAACTAAAAAATTTACTTAATATGAAATAATGATTTTTTAATTTTTGGTGCACACAGTACCCCGGTGTACGGTTAGTGTGACAAAAATTTAGGTGTATGGTTCCAGGGTTAATTTGTCTTTGTATTTGTCATGGTTCATATCTAAGTAAAATGAGTTCTAATGAAAGTGATATTAATGATTCTACAAGTTTAAAACGTAAAAGAGGGCGAAAGCAAGGTGAGTATAAGTGTGAAAGGATAAACAAATCTCGAGTGAAGAATGAGGAGTATGAAAACTGGAAAGGAAATGTAGTGAGACCAAAAGAACATGGATTCGATTGCAAGTAACGTAACCTAGAAACTTCCTCTAGCCTAACACTTTCATTATTTGTACATTTTGATTTATTTTGATTTTACATGTTTTAGTTGTCAAGTTCTGTTATAGCTGACATAACCTAGAAACACAGTGTAGGCTATAATTTTAATTTTTGTCAGTTTCAGTTTATTTAGGTCTAATTTGGTTTGATTGTTTTAGGTTCAGATGGAAATGTATCCCAGAAAAGATTACAGAGGACAAAGCAGCTGAAACATGTGCTAAGTTCATTGATTTCAACACAAAAATGAACAAGATGCTTATCTGCAATCATTGATTGAGTGCAAGCTAATAGAAAGAAAAAGACGTAATTTCATTAATGGTGAATCAACTAGTAAAACAAAGTCACATTCCTTTGTATACGCTTTGTCTACATCTAGTGGAAGAATACAGGTATGTAAACTTGCATTTCTTTCTGTCCATGGCATATCTTCTGAACGTGTCAAGAGGCTATGTAAATTACTATACCAAGGCAAGTCACCAAAAGACTTGAGAGGAAAAAATACTCCAGGGAATACTAAACCAGGTCATATTATAAAGGTTATTGACTACCACATAGCCTCTTTTCCCCAGAAAGAAGCTCCATTATACCAGTAGATCTAACAAATACTTGAATGTAAAAATTATGTGGCAACTTTTTAAGGAAAAACAGCCAGAACTAAGTGTTGACTACGAGTTCTATTTAAAAGTTTTTTCATGAGCATTTTGATCTGACTTTTGGGAGGCCTCAGATCGATTCTTGTTGTAAATATGAGGAGTTATCCGTCAAAATAAAAAGTCCCTCTTTAAATGATACGGCCAAAAGATTTTACGTTGCTGAGCTCTATGTACATAAGAAGATCAAAGAAAATTGTTAAGGCAATTGAATATATTAGAGAAAAGTGTTTAAAAAACAACAAAATAGCTGGGATCTGCATGGAATTTATGCAAAACCTTCAGATTCCGGATATTCCGGTTCAAGAAATATTTTACTTGCGGTAGTTGACAATGAATGTTTTTAATATTCATGATGTTAAAAGCAACCAAGCCAAATTTTGTGTATCATGAGGGGTTGGCTAAAAAAGGACCCAATGAAATATGCTAATTTTTAGTTGATTATATCAACGAAGTTCTTGATGCTGGTGTTAGGCATCATAATGTTTTTTTCCGATGGTGCAAGAGGACAGAACAAAAACAACGTGGTTGTAAGGCTGTTTCTTGCCTTAATAGAAATTGGACGATTGGACAGTATTCATCACCATTTTCCATTACGAGATCATTCGTACCTTCCCTGTGATCGAGACTTCAGTGTCATCAAATGAAAAATTAAAAAAGACAGGATTTATACACTGAAGCAATATGCTGAGCTAATGTTGCATTTAACGGTGATTCAAGACAAATTCCTAGTGGAAATTGTAGAAAGTGAAAAAGTAAGGGACTTTAAATCTTGGTGGCCTCAATTTTATAAAAAGAATGTTATATCAACACTCAACCTAGAAACATTCCAATGGAGAAAGAAATTCAGCGTCTCAACTTTTATGGAGTTTAATTACTCTAAGGAACATGTGGGACAAGTGAAAGCAAAGCATTTTATTTATGGACTCAACGAACACAAAAAAACAGGGAGCTGGTACACCACAACTTCCAACAATGAGTGCCTATCCGCAAAAATGTGTGCCTATAAACATTAACAAAATCAATGATCTAAAAAAACTTGAAAGCTACAGACATTTTTTGTGAATTTTATTCGAAGATTCATGAATGGCCAACTATTGATAAGGATGAAACTGAATTTTTGTAAGAAACAATGTTAAAAATGTATATACATCATATAAATAAAAAGAAGGTTTTCATTGTAATGAAACTAAGAAAACCTTTTTACAAACTAAGGCTTTAATCAACAAAATTCAACTAGATAACCTTAGATATTCAATGAGAATGTATAAACAATTACTTAACATCTTCTTTAAAAATAACAGATGATCTAGTTATGTTTACATGGAGTAAATTATATAACATTCTCCCCCACTGAATTTAGGAGGTAGTCATTGAAACGTTCAGGGATCCTTCTTATTCTTGATCCTCTTCGAGGAGAAACTATTTTATTTTCTTGATTGAACTGTTCAGATTCAACTTCAGTGTCTTTTGAAGAATCTTTCTTATTTCCTTGTGATGCATCTTCATGTTCATCCTCCACCTCCTGTTCTTCCGACCAATTGGATAAGTCTGTCACCATTAGACTTTTATCACCTCGGGGAGCTAAGTGTTTTAGTGAAACAGTAGATTCTCTTCCATTGGGGTAACGAATTAGAGCGTATTGTGGATTTGCTTTTACTAATTCAACTTCATCAACTAGTGGTTCGTATTTGCTGCTTCTTACATTTCGCCTGGTTAGTACTGGACCAGGTTGCAGTAATCATGCTGGTAGTGAAGTACCTTTAGTTGATCGGCGTTGATGTATGAACATTCTCTCGTGTGGAGTGCAGTTTGTTGCTGTGCAAAGTAAAGAGCGTATCGAATGTAGAGACTCTGGAAGTACAGACTCCCAGTATCGTTGGTCCAGTCCTTTGGATTTTAGTGACAGTGTAACGGTCTTCCATATAATTCCATTATACCTCTCAATTTGTCCATTTCCTGCAGGGTTGTATGGACTGGTTAAACTTGTAGAAATCCCCTTTTGATGAAGATATGTCCTTATTTCATCAGACAAAAATGATTTGCCCCTATCAGAATGGATGTAATTTGGTATCCCATAAACAGAGAACAAGTTTTCCAAACATTCTATCACAGTATTCGAAGTCATCTCTTTGCAGGGGTAAGAGAATGGGAAGCGAGAGTACTCGTCAACAATATTTAACATATAACGATTTCTACTTGACGATGGTAGTGGTCCTTTAAAATCAATATTGAGTCTTTCAAAAGGTAAAGTGGCCTTTATCAATGTGTTGGTTTGTTTGTGGAATCTAGGTTTGACCTCTGAACAAATAGGACAAGATAAAGTCATTGATTTGATCTCATTCAAAGAGTATGGCAAATTCTTGCTGCGTACCCAGTGATAGAAACGCGTTATTCCTGGATGACAAAGAGACTGGTGCATTTCAAAAAGTTTGTTGTCAGTCATAGAGGCGTTACAGATCCGAGAGAGTGCGTCTGCAGAAACGTTTTCTTTACCAGGTCGATATTGAATGTCGTACGAGAAAGGAGAAAGCTCTAGTCGCCAGCGCATGATTTTGTCGTTTCGTGTTCTGGAATTGGTATCTGATGATAAGCACTAGACAAATCCAATGAACTGAAAGTATCAAATTTAGCAATTTTTAACACAAGTGATTCGATATCTGGCAAAGGATAAGCATCCAATAATGTAAATTTATTTACTGTCTGAGAATAGTCTATTACAAGTCGTTTCTTGTGGTTTTCATTTTTGGTAATGAGCACTTGAGCTCGCCATGGAGAAACACTTTCCTCGATAACACCATCTTTCAGAAGAGACTGTATTTCACATTGTATACATTTTTCATCTTCCTCGATTCCTTCTCTACAACTATCTGGGCTTTATTCCTGCAAAAACAACTCCTCAAGACATCCTCAACTCATGGTTATCTGCACTAGTTGTAGTCTCTATAGGTGATGAAGTTTATGTCTATCCAACCGGGACAGCAAATCCGACTCCCGGAGCTCTCCCTGAAGGGGCAGAAATTCCGGTTATGAGATATGTAATCAATACCGGGCTTGATGATGAACGTGTTACATATGGCACTCAAGACCAGATTGTGGAATGTGATCGAAACAGTGCTTCTGAATGGTCTGCAGCAATGTTGGCAGCTCTTCAGCTTAACCCCTTGAATGCTGTGATACTCTTGCAGTACTGACACCTCACTGCGGGGTTTTTTTGCCACTTGCAACCAAAATTAATGTTAATCATTTTATTGGCAAAAACAATATTATACAGCACTCTGAGTACTATTTATTTAGAGGGCCAGTTCCAGAATACAATAAGGAGTAATTAGGGGGAAACCCGTATTTTTTATATAATGGGATGGTGGGGGGGAGGGGGGTTGAAGGAACTAAAGATGGGTAGGAAATTATCTGTTTATAATTCTTTAGCAAGTGAAAAATAATACTCACAATGAAAAGAAACGTATTTATTTAGAACATTTGTTTGTATTTACACTTTGTAAAGCTCTTTGAGTTATTATTCAATAATTTTTGAGTTCGTGGAATAGTGCAAAACACGGCACCACACACAGCCCAACATCGCATTCAGCGCACTGGTAGCGCGATTCGCGGCGTTTCTGTTCTCCTTGTTTTGTGTTTTTACAAACGTGACAAATACGTTGTGCATTTTTCTTTTTTTCCGTGGATGGTACAAGAGATGGAAAATGACGCTGTGTTAGACGCATTGGATTATCACCCACAGAGGGTCGGCCACCTTTCTGTTTTGTCCGTGGTTCCAAATTATCAGCCATTATTTGGCGAACAAGCTCTAGGTGGAACTGCTGCAACGTTGGTTTTCTGCCTGTTTGACAAAGGTATATGGCATGTGCATTTAATATAGACATATCCAAAAAATGGAAAAAAAGCTTCTTATACCATCGAGTAGTTCGGCGTACACATTCTACATTGACGATCATCATGTCCGACCTGTCAACTGCTCCCATGTTTTGGTTGTAGTCATGAACAGATATGGGTTTCACAATGGCCGCTTTTGTTTTTCTGTCTAGTTTACCAGTAGATACCATCTCATCTTTGTGCTCCGATGTCAGCATGACAACTTCTCGTTTATCAATCCACCTGACTGCTATACTTGTGCCATTATTTAGGGCTTCCCGCTCACCTACTTCTAGCTCTTTCTGAAACTGTGGCATTCCCAATCTTATAGATTTTACTGTCCCACAAGCATTAGTTTTGTTTTTGTGCAAAAATGTAAATAAGTCGGGACTGGAATACCAGTTGTCAATAAATAAGCAGTGGCCTTTGTTGAGATAATTTTGGAGAAGAGTTGTCACAATTGCTCCGGAAATACCAAGATTTTCGGAATTGGAGTAGTCAGTGTCTTTCCCAGTATAAACAATGCTATCAAGTATGTAACCCGTCTCACAATCACATAACAGGAATAATTTAATTCCAAACCTACTTCTCTTTGAGGGGATGAACATTTTGAAGCCAAGCTGTCCTTTGAAAAGCAACAAACTTTCGTCAATGCATAGATTTCTAAATGGTTTGAAGTTGCGGGAAAATGCTGCCCTGAAAATATCAACCACTTCCTTTATTTTACTAAGTTTGCCATGAGCGGGAGGAAGTGTATTATCAGAAAAGTGCAATAAACGCAAAATAATAAAATACCTGTCTCTAGACATGCATTTAGAGACACTATTCTTATGAAGAGGGTCACTCGACCAATAATCTTCAATGGCTATTTTTTTGTTATGTACCATCAACATTGTAGTAGCCAAAAATAACTTCATTTCTTTCTTCGTAATTGGGACCCACTTTTTCAATCGAGAGTGTTCTGAAGGGGGGGATGTGGAAACAATGTACTCAAACTGTTTGTTTGTTTCCAAAACAATTAAATCTAACAATTCGTCAGTAATAATTTTTTCAAAGCAATACAGTTCAGAACAATTCTCTGAAAATGTGTCTGAATCCACTACCCCACTTTCCGAATTATCAAATTCAAAAACTTGTGGAATAAAATCAGTTGATGTCCATGAATGAGTGTATTTAGTTTTATTTATATTAACCCCTTCGTTTTTATTACTTTGGTTTTTTGATTTTACTTTAGGTTTGAACAGTTTTTTTCTCTCTATCTTATTCTTTTTTCTATTTACATTAGAGGTAGTTTTTTTTCGTTTAGAAATTACCCTACTCGGTCCAGGTAAATTCTGTTCCTCAACGATGTCAAGATCACTAACCTCCTCTAATAATAGTGTATTACAATCAAGATCCAAGTCGGATTCAGATTCACTTACCGATAATGTTGGCTGGTATAAAGGGTCAGTATCAACAACGTCATCATCCTCTGATAAATCACTCAAATCCAATCCTATTTCAGAACTCGGCATTTCTAAAAATCTTCTAATCTCATACTCGCCTTCGTTATCCATAGACATAATGGTAGTCTAATTATCCAACAACAACAAAATTATGTCCAGTAGTAATACTATACTAGTAATTATATTTATATAAATAAACACTATATAAATAAAACACCTCAATAAGTCCGAAAACACATAAAAGCACAAGACAAGACCACTTCTGTGACTGACATTTGACAAAACTTATTCAGAACAGAAATGCACGTGGTTTTGTGGTAGTTGAAATATAATATATCAGGTAGCAGCACCAATCAACAAGAGAATAGTGTCCAGATAGTTCATATTGAGGCCGCTAGATGGTGTGGGCCCCTTTGTTCAGTAGTAGTGGACTACAACAAAGAGATACATCGTGTTCCGTACATTTACGGGCGTAGCAGTGAGGGCTCCGCGGACGAAAACGTATATGTACGTTTACAGCAGTCAAGGGGTTAATAGTCCTGAGGAAAACAAACTAGAAGCCATTCATCAGATCTGTTTTTTGGTCGATAGCTGTTTTCGTTGCATGGTAAAAGAACCTTTCCGTGTCAGTGAGCACATTGCCGTAAAAAATACACAATCCCATACTGGAGTAACTGGACATGAAGTGAACATCAACTTTCCTCCTCCACATGCTGCTTTCCTGAAATACATTCACCGCAACTTCTTTCAATCCCAGTCCATAGGTATTTTCCCGTTTGATTGTCAGCATGTATGCAGTTCTAGAGGCTCAGGACTCTCGAGCAGTCAAGGGTTGGTTGGCGGCCACTCATATGCTATCATTAAGAGGGACTGGACTTGGACTGATCGACTGGTTCTTTAAAATGGTGAAAGACAGCGACAAACAGGCATCTCAATGTTTGGGCTATTTCAACTATGGCAATCTGATGGGGAGTGTTGCCAAGTTGCCATACTGGGGTCGAATTTCAGCGGGACAAGTGACATGGAGTTGGTGTCGACTAATCAGTGAAGAATACCTGTCAATGTACTCAACAAAGAAAAACCGCCTTGTCTTAGTCACAACAGGTCGACAATCTTTAGTCATGTGCTGAAATAATGATGGTGGTTCCACATTAGCACAGGCAACGTTACAAACGGAGAAAGATGATCTTGGTCCCCCAAAGTCTACAGTAACATTTGTATGTAGTTTCATGATATCATGTCCTATCAGTACATCAATACATAACCTTTCAATTACAAGCATTTTGATTTGTTTGTAAGCATTGTCTTGTACATACAGATCTACCCTAACATACCCTTTAATTGGTGAAACGAGTGACGTAGATGCCATCGACACCTGTTTGACTTCTGGAAATGTTTTAAGGTTGTTAGCCTTTACAAAACTACTATCAATAAAACTATCAGAACTTACAGTATCAACTAAAAACTTAGCAGAAATTCCGTTTACATTTCCGGATACAATTGCTTTAGATAATACTTTGGGTGTTACTGCTGAAGTTATTATGGGACATGTTGTTAAAGAGGCTGAATTTATCTTACCTTTTTTAAGATTCTTAGATAAACAAACTCTGAGAAAGTGACCAGTTTTCGAGCAACCTTTACAAATAGCATCTTTTGCAGGGCAGTCATCTCTTGAAATATGTCTTGCTCTTCCACAAAAATAACATTTCTGTCGGAGTCCGTGTGCTGATACAGCAGCAGCAGTAGAATTGTCTTCCTGAGTTTTTAGTTTGTCTGAAGGAATCTTTAAATTACTACTCGTATCAACGTTGTGACAATATGATTGAGGTACCTCTGAAGTCATGGAATAAGCGTCCGCATGTTTCTGAGCTGACTCTAAGGAACGAGCTATTTCTTCAACTTTTTCCAAGGTTAAAACGTTATGTTCCAGAATACGTTGTCTGATTT
This sequence comes from Homalodisca vitripennis, assembly GCF_021130785.1. Lineage (NCBI taxonomy): Eukaryota > Metazoa > Arthropoda > Insecta > Hemiptera > Cicadellidae > Homalodisca > Homalodisca vitripennis. The sequence goes on from NW_025776145.1 coordinate 69,673, forward strand.
GAGAAGAATTTAAACCACTAATAAAGGCATCTCTGATAGACTCATCACTATAGGTTTTAGCATCGACATTTACGAAATCACACTCCTTACTAACAGATTTAAGCGTTTGCAAATAGTGATTTATTGATTCTCCTTCTTGTTGTTTATGGTTAGCAAGCAAGTGTCTAGCAAAAAGTACATTTTTCTTAGGTATGAATAATGTTTCTAAAGTTTGTATAGCATTGTTGTAATCTTTACACTCACTGATAAATTCATAGTTTTCATAGGTTAGAAAGTTCACTAGTACTCCAAGTTTCTTATCTTCTTTAACTTCAGCATTTTCTATGAATGTATTGAACGTTTGAAACCAATGTTTCCATTGTTTAGAAGCATTTGTTGTTTCAGGGCTGCATGCAAATTTCTCAGGTTTCAGTAGTTTTTCCATTACAGAGTATTGAAGATAGTGTAGCAAAATTGTTGATTAAATTGTAATGAAACTAAGAAAACCTTTTTACAAACTAAGGCTTTAATCAACAAAATTTAACTAGATAACCTTAGATATTCAATGAGAATGTATAAACAATTACTTAACATCTTCTTTAAAAATAACAGATGATCTAGTTATGTTTGCATGGAGTAAATTATATAACACATTCATAATATTTGTGTTCTTTACAGTGTTATTTCATGCCTGTTGACACAAATTTACATAAGTAATTTCAGAACAACCCAACTCCAAAAACTGCTTTATTTTTTTAACATCAAAATAAAAAAAAAATAAATAATGAATGACAAAAGAAATAGCTTATCACACCTTTGTATAAGCACATAAAAAATATGATGTGTAAGTATTATTAAATGATGAAACAGTAAGGTTTTATTTTATTTCCCGAACATTTACTACGGATATGATGTGTTTCCCAAATGACCGATTCAATTGTTTTTATTAATCACAGGTAAATTATTATATGATATGCTAGATGTAAATTAGTTAAAAAAATAAATTATTTTACCATTTACATTATTTATTTTACCCCTCCCCCTTCTACTAACCCCCCTACACTACCCCCACCCTCACCATACCCACCTCCCATACCACCCTAATATTTATAAATACTATTAAGTGCATTTCAATGATATATAATTGTAACTCAGTGCAAATTGTGTTAAAACGTTTGAATCGAAAATAACCCAGCAGTGGGCGTTACTTGGTTAGTAGACAACCTAACAGTTAACCCATATATGCCTAACGCCCCATGTTTGGGGCGGCACTAAAATAAAATTCTGACAGGTACATTTTGTTTATAAAGGGACTTTTTGTGTTTCTTACATTTTCAGTTGGTAGTAGTGATTGCAACAGTGTGTGTTGCACCTCTGCAGAAGCCTCATGTGTTTTTCTGTTGTATCTTTTCTGTCAATATTTTAAAGATTGAAAATGGATTCGGAAAACACGTAAGTAATTCTTACTGACACACAAGTAGAAGTTATTTTACAGTTGGGTTCATTGTTTGTATATTGCTTTAGTAAAAAATAATCATAAACTTACTTATTCAGTCACAGAGTAAACATAACCTCACTTTTCCTACTGCTCCAAAATTGGGGCGGTGGGCATAGCAGGATACATAGCATAGTCAATCCAAAGTACATTTGAGTTCAGTTATCTTTTACACACAATAGGTAATACAATTCTATTTCCAACTGTTATTAGTAAAAACAAATTTGTTAAGTCGGATTTACTTTGAGAAATACTTATGTCATCTATTTATTCCAGATACACCGTTGAAGATATACTGCAGTTTCTGGAAGGAAATACAGATACTCTCCTTACTGCTACAGTGTACACTGAGCCACCTGAAAACTTTTTGCAAAGTGATGAAGATAGTGCTAATGAGGAAGACGACATAAATCGACTAACAGGTAACCAGCTGAGAGCGCCGGCTCAACTGCAATACCTCTGATTGACTTGATCACATATGTTTTGGAGATCCAGATATCATTGTAAATAATCCTGTAGGAGTAGACCTAATAGAAAAACCTTCCACTTCCAGTGATCTCTTAGACATTAGTCCCTCTCAGACAAGTGTTATTGATGAAGCTAATGATCAAGGTAATATTAGTAATAACGGTTTGATTGATAAGAAACGTAAAAACTCCTCAAAGAAGGTTAGTTCTAAAACACAACCATGTTTGAAAAAGACCCATTCTGAGCAAATGAATAAAAAAGCTAAGAAAGGATCTTTACTTACACGTAAATGGGAACAAGTAGACATAGTTCAAAAGCCTGAACACGAATGGGAGATGCCAGATTTCATTAATGTTGATCGAACACCAACAGAGTTTTTTGAATTATTTTATGATGACCAACTAATTGATTTGATAGTTCAGGAATCAAAGAAGTACGCAATGATCATATGCCATCATACTTTTAATGTAACATCCCATGAAATACGTGTTTTTACTGGTATTCTTTTATTGAGTGAATACTGCTCTGTTGCCAGAAATCGTCTCTACTGGGACACAGGTGCAGGCACGCATCACCCAGGTGTAGCAGCAGCTATGTCTCGGACCAGATTTGAAGAAATCCTTCGTTATTTTCAAGTTGCAGACAATAACAATCTTGACGTTACAGACAAATATACCAAGATCCGACCTCTTTGGAAATACTTAAACGAAAAGTGGTTAGAATATTTTCCTAGAGACGCGTACGTTAGCATTGATGAGTCAATGGTAAGGTATTTGGGAGGTGTGGTGCAAAACAGCACATATATAATAATCCAATAAGGTTTGGTTTTAAAGTTTGGTCGGTGTGTACACGTTTAGGCTACATTATTCAAGGTGAACCATTATCATTGAGTTTACCATTAGTTGCAGGTTTTGATTTGAGAAGCGCATACGAGTATGTAGTACCAAAACTTGATAAGACAGTTAGTTAAGACAGACATTGTAATAAAATTACCTGATCAGTGTGTAGTGTATTTAATGTGATAAATGCTAAGTTAGTAATGTACCCATAGCAATATTTAATGTCTGCACCAGTTATGTTGGCAAGTAGGTATTGTCAGGCGATGTATCATACGATGTAGTCTGATTTAATCCATACGAAAAAAGAATGCTCATAGGCTGCTCTCCTGTGACGTCACATCACGCCACACCCTACAACCAACTGTCCAAGCTAGCTAGCTAGGAGTCCACCACCAGACACCGTCATGTAAACCTCTGTGTCCCGTCCGTTCCTTTATGAGCGGTCTTAGAGCAATGGTACACTAAAATGTAACGTCTTATTATTTATCCCGACCCATATAGTGTACAGTGACGACCCGCATATCTTACAGTGGCGACGAGGAAACGATCGGCAACAATATCATTAATCCGTATTTCTAAATCATTCATTTTTCGTTCAACCGCTAAATTTCCACGTGCATCGGGTGTGTGACTCAACGGTCAACTAATGGACAGCGTAGTGCGTTATTACAAGTTAATTGCAACAGTGGAACATAGTGATATAGTGCGAAAGGGCAACAAGCGTAATGAACACGTGCAAATAACAACGAATGTGCAAGGACATCCGGGACATTGAAAGAGTGAATTACAGTAATATAGTGCGAATGGGCAACAAGCGTAATGAAGACGTGCAAATAACCGCGAATGTGCAAGGACATTCGGGACATTGAAACAGAGAATTACAGTAATATAGTGCGAATGGGCAACAAGCGTAATGAACACGTGCAAATAACAACGAATGTGCAAGGACATCCCGGACATTGAAAGAGTGAATTACAGTAATATAGTGCGAATGGGCAACAAGCGTAATGAAGACGTGCAAATAACCGCGAATGTGCAAGCACATCCCGGACATTGCAACGGTCGTGAGTAGTAAGGTACGCCGATCGATAGAACTATTCTTGGTGTAAGCAGCGCACAAGCTGATTTTTATCGTTACAATTAATGCCGTTAGACTATTATTTTTACCGGGAACACTTTTAAAACAGTTATTACGGAGTGTACAAGAAGACAAAATGGCAACTATCGGGTCTATGGATCCTTTTGATAGTGCGGAAGAATCGTGGTAGTCTTATATAGAGAGATTTGAGCTTTTTATTGATTGCAATGATATCGACAATTCAAAGAAACTAAGCACGTTGTTGATAGTTATGGGTGTAAGGACCTATACGTTACTGAAAGACTTAATTACACCAGACAAACCGTCTGACAAGTCGTATAAGGAAATTGTGGACACTATAGCTAATCATCTGCATCCTAAGCCTTCTTCAATCACGGAAAGATTTAAATTTAGTAGGCGGAATCAATTGGATTGTAAAACGGTTAGCGATTATATTGTGCATTTAAAACAGTTATCTAAGTATTGTGAATTTGGTGATAAATTACCAGACTACTTAAGTCGCGGGTCTGCGAGACTAACAGATACAGAAAAGACTTCTCGGGGAGGAAAATCTCATTTATGAAAAAGCCGTGCAACTAGCTACTGCAGTGGAATTTCCTGAAAAGGGGGCGGCCCAGGTGACAACTACAGGAGGACGTATTCATCGGATGCGGAGCAGCGGGTCGATACCGAAAAGGACACAGGCGGCGAGCAGCGGAGCGAGACGGTCATCGGACGGCGGGGAGGCGCTGGGAGATATCACCTGCAATTTTGTGGCAAGCGAGGGTCACACACAGCATTGCAATGTCAGTTTCGTGAGTACACGTGTAATCATTGTAAAAAGAAGGCACACCTCGAAAGAGTTTGTAGATCGAAAAATTATGTTAACAAACCTAATGATAACAAACCAAATGTTTTTACAAATAGGTGTAATGAGCCTTCAGCTAAAGGGAAACAGTTTTACAGCAATAAAACGCAACATATTTATAAAGGTATGCAGCACTATGTAGAGGAAAGTAAAGAATCAGCAGAGTCTGGTTCAGATAATCACTGGAAACATAAAGACAATGACGACGTGTATGACATTTCCAATCTATTTGCGGTTAAAGAAATAAAAACTAAGATTAATACAATTGAGCCAATAACGGTACAGTTATTAGTGGAAAGTAAGGAAATTGTATTTGAAGTCGATAGTGGAGCTTGTGTTTCAGTTATGTCAGAAAAGGATTGTAAGACTAAGTTAGGAAATGTAAACATGCATCCAACTAGCTTAGTATTAAATGTTGTAAATATGAGGAGTTATCCATCAAAATAAAAAGTCCCTCTTTAAATGATACGGCCAAAAGATTTTACGTTGCTGAACTCCATGTACATAAGAAGATCAAAGAAAATTGTTAAGTCAATCGAATATATTAGAGAAAAGTGTTTAAAAAACAACAAAATAGCTGGGATCTGCATGGAATTTATGCAAAAACTTCAGATTCCCGATATTCCGGTTCAAGAAATATTTTACTTGCGGCAGTTGACAATGAATGTTTTTAGTATTCATGATGTTAAAAGCAACCAAGCCAAATTTTGTGTATCATGAGGGGTTGGCTAAAAAAGGGCCTAATGAAATATGCTAATTTTTAGTTGATTATATAAACGAAGTTCTTGATGCTGGTGTTAGGCATCATAATGTTTTTTTCCGGTGGTGCAAGAGGACAGAACAAAAACAACGTGGTTGTAAGGCTGTTTCTTGCCTTAATAGAAATTGGACGATTGGACAGTATTCATCACCATTTTCCATTACGAGATCATTCGTACCTTCCCTGTGACCGAGACTTCAGTGTCACCAAATGAAAAATTAAAAAAGACAGGATTTATACACTGAAGCAATATGCTGAGCTAATGTTGCATTTAACGGTGATTCAAGACAAATTCCTAGTGGAAATTGTAGAAAGTGAAAAAGTAAGGGACTTTAAATCTTGGTGGCCTCAATTTTATAAAAAGAATGTTATATCAACACTCAAGCTAGAAACATTCCAATGGAGAAAGAAATTCAGCGTCTCAACTTTTATGGAGTTTAATTACTCTAAGGAACATGTGGGACAAGTGAAAGCAAAGCATTTTATTTATGGACTCAACGAACACACTTTCGACTTAAAAAAACAGGGAGCTGGTACACCACAACTACCAACAATGAGTGCCTATCCGCAAAAATGTGTGCCTATAAACATTAACAAAATCAATGATCTAAAAAAACTTGAAAGCTACAGACATTTTTGGTGAATTTTATTCAAAAATTCATGAATGGCCAACTATTGATAAGGATGAAACTGAATTGTTGTAAGAAACAATGTTAAAAATGTATATACATCATATAAATAAAAAGAAGGTTTTCATTGTAATGAAACTAAGAAAACCTTTTTACAAACTAAGGCTTTAATCAACAAAATTCAACTAGATAACCTTAGATATTCAATGAGAATGTATAAACAATTACTTAACATCTTCTTTAAAAATAACAGATGATCTAGTTATGTTTACATGGAGTAAATTATATAACATTCTCCCCCACTGAATTTAGGAGGTAGTCATTGAAACGTTCAAGGATCATTCTTATTCTTGATAATCTTCGAGGAGAAACTATTTTATTTTCTTTATTGAACTGTTCAGATTCAACTTCAGTGTCTTTTGAAGAATCTTCCTTATTTCCTTGTAATGCATCTTCATGTTCATCCTCCACCTCCTGTTCTTCCGACCAATTGGATAAGTCTGTCACCATTAGACTTTTATCACCTCGAGGAGCTAAGTGTTTTAGTGAAACAGTAGATTCTCTTCCGTTGGGGTAACGAATTAGAGCGTATTGTGGATTTGCTTCTACTAATTCAACTTCATCAACTAGTGGTTCGTATTTGCTGCTTCTTACATTTCGCCTGGTTAGTACTGGACCAGGTTGCAGTAACCATGCTGTTAGTGAAGTACCTTTAGTTGATCGGCGTGGATGTATGGACATTCTCTCGTGTGGAGTGCAGTTTGTTGCTGTGCAAAGTAAAGAGCGTATCGAATGTAGAGACTCTGGAAGTACAGACTCCCAGTATCGTTGGTCCAGTCCTTTGGATTTTAGTGACAGTGTAACGGTCTTCCATATAATTCCATTATACCTCTCAATTTGTCCATTTCCTGCAGGGTTGTATGGACTGGTTAAACTTGTAGAAATCCCCTTTTGATGAAGATATGTCCTTATTTCATCAGACAAAAATGATTTGCCTCTATCAGAATGGATGTAATTTGGTATCCCATAAACAGAGAACAAGTTTTCCAAACATGCTATCACAGTATTCGAAGTCATCTCTTTGCAGGGGTAAGAGAATGGGAAGCGAGAGTACTCGTCAACAATATTTAACATATAACGATTTCTACTTGACGATGGTAGTGGTCCTTTAAAATCAATATTGAGTCTTTCAAAAGGTAAAGTGGCCTTTATCAATGTGTTGGTTTGTTTGTGGAATCTAGGTTTGACCTCTGAACAAATAGGACAAGATAAAGTCATTGATTTGATCTCATTCAAAGAATATGGCAAATTCTTGCTGCGTACTCAGTGATAGAAACGCGTTATTCCTGGATGACAAAGAGACTGGTGCATTTCAAAAAGTTTGTTGTCAGTCATAGAGGCGTTACAGATCCGAGAGAGTGCGTCTGCAGAAACGTTTTCTTTACCAGGTCGATATTGAATGTAGTACGAGAAAGGAGAAAGCTCTAGTCGCCAGCGCATGATTTTGTCGTTTCGTGTTCTGGAATTGGTATCTGATGATAAGCACTAGACAAATCCAATTAACTGAAAGTATCAAATTTAGCAATTTTTAACACAAGTGATTCGATATCTGGCAAAGGATAAGCATCCAATAATGTAAATTTATTTACTGTCTGAGAATAGTCTATTACAAGTCGTTTCTTGTGGTTTTCATTTTTGGTAATGAGCACTTGAGCTCGCCATGGAGAAACACTTTCCTCGATAACACCATCTTTCAGAAGAGACTGTATTTCACATTGTATAAATTTTTCATCTTCCTCGATTCCTTCTCTACAACTATCTGGGCTTTATTCCTGCAAAAACAACTCCTCAAGACATCCTCAACTCATGGTTATCTGCACTAGTTGTAGTCTCTATAGGTGATGAAGTTTATGTCTATCCAACCGGGACAGCAAATCCGACTCCCGGAGCTCTCCCTGAAGGGGCAGAAATTCCGGTTATGAGATATGTAATCAATACCGGGCTTGATGATGAACGTGTTACATATGGCACTCAAGACCAGATTGTGGAATGTGATCGAAACAGTGCTTCTGAATGGTCTGCAGCAATGTTGGCAGCTCTTCAGCTTAATAGTCCTGAGGAAAACAAACTAGAAGCCATTCGTCAGATCTGTTTTTTGGTCGATAGCTGTTTTCGTTGCATGGTAAAAGAACCTTTCCGTGTCAGTGAGCACATTGCCGTAAAAAGTACACAATCCTATACTGGAGTAACTGGACATGAAGTGAACATCAACTTTCCTCCTCCACATGCTGCTTTCCTGAAATACATTCACCGCAACTTCTTTCAATCCCAGTCCATAGGTATTTCCCGTTTGATTGTACCATAGTTATAATTTATTTATGCTGAATCGCGGTAGGAAGTAGGCTCTTGTTAACTAGACGCGGTGCGTGGACATTGTTCCAATAGAGAAGGACAGGGTAATATTTTTGGTATACAATGAGTTGTATTGATAATGATATTTCTTCCCTGTTCCTTCAAATGTAGAAGGACAGAGTAATATTGTTTTTTATCACTATATGAGGTTTATTGTGTGTAAACAATTGATTATTGTGCCATTGTAATCCCTGTAAATGGAGTGTATTGTAATTAACAACATATGGTAATGGTTTACATTCGTGACACTGGCGCAGGCGTACGATTAAGAACACCGTGAAAGACTGACAGCCATACAATTATACGGAGGGAATATTATTGTAAAAAGGAATGTCCTCCAAGAGCTCAATGCCTCGCGGGCTGAAATTGTTGTTAGATTGGAGGAGCAGGTAGCAGTGCTATTAGTGAAAAGAGCCAGCCAACCACAAGATCTACGAGGCCGCCGCACTGCACCGACCGCCAGATCATTGGGGGAGCTGTGCATCGACTCCACATCAACCACATCCCTCGGCAATGGCGATGGCGATGGCTACCTCCGGACTGATACTGGACGTCGGGCTATCCTACCACACCACCCCTCGGACTACGCATCACGGCCTCCACGTAGTGATAAGTACCAAGATTGTTATTTAAAAGTGTGCATGTGCAGGGATATTATTGTACTTAATCCGGGATGAGTGTTTTAAAGGTTTAGGTTCCTACCGTGATTTCAGCTTCGGGCTAGGGAAAGATATGTACCATAGTTCTAATTTATTTATGTTGAATCGCGGTAGGAAGTAGGCTCTTGTTAACTAGACGCGGTGCGTGGACATTGTTTGTTCAGTTAGACCGGTCAATCAGCTGATCGAGCTACGGTGATACGTTCCGATCCGGCTCGCTGTAGAGAGAGAGAAGGGGTCAGTCGAGTCTTGGAGTTTCCACGAGAAGGTGTACCGGTCGAAGCTTTTTTCTCTAACCCTATAGTTGGGATTTAGAGTAATTATTTATCGCGTGTAAATTCAATTTCAAGTATTTAAATTTCTTTAGTGCGTTTTAGTTTCCGATCTGCTTCCGTAATCTTCAAAGTAGTAAGTCCCGTACCAGCGTATAGTTAATATCTTTTATTTTTATAATACTGTAATTAAAATTTCTAAAGTTTCCCATCTTTCAGAGTCTGAAAATTTAATTCAATTTTTTGAAGTATTGTGAATTAAATTTTGGTCATAAAGTAAATATCAAGTTTTGTGTTATATTAATTTTGAGTATTTTGAGAAGAGAACTTTTTATTTTGTTTTGTTAATTTAAAACCATTTTTGGAGAAGTATACATTTTTAGTTTAATTTTAATACCTTTTGATCAGACTCTTAATTAGATTTGTTCGATTGAGTGACATTTTGAAGAAAATTGAATCAAAAGTTTGTAAACTTTGTTAACTTTTTGGTGAACTTAAATTTCGGAATAAATCAAGTATTTCCGAAAAGTTGTTTTAATTTATAAAGTATTAGCTCCACATAAATTCAATATATGTACTATAAAAACGGTACATGATTGTCAGCATGTATGCAGTTCTAGAGGCTCAGGACTCTCGAGCAGTCAAGGGTTGGTTGGCGGCCACTCATATGCTATCATTGGGAAGGACTGGACTTGGACTGATCGACTGGTTCTTTAAAATGGTGAAAGACAGCGACAAACAGGCATCTCAATGTTTGGGCTATTTCAACTATGGCAATCTGATGGGGAGTGTTGCCAAGTTGGCATACTGGGGTCGAATTTCAGCGGGACAAGTGACATGGAGATGGTGTCGACTAATCAGTGAAGAATACCTGTCAATGTACTCAACAAAGAAAAACTTGATTGTCAGCATGTATGCAGTTCTAGAGGCTCAGGACTCTCGAGCAGTCAAGGGTTGGTTGGCGGCCACTCATATGCTATCATTGGGAGGGACTGGACTTGGACTGATCGACTGGTTCTTTAAAATGGTGAAAGACAACGACAAACAGGCATCTCAATGTTTGGGCTATTTCAACTATGGCAATCTGATGGGGAGTGTTGCCAAGTTGGCATACTGGGGTCGAATTTCAGCGGGACAAGTGACATGGAGATGGTGTCGACTAATCAGTGAAGAATACCTCTCAATGTACTCAACAAAGAAAAACTTGATTGTCAGCATGTATGCAGTTCTAGAGGCTCAGGACTCTCGAGCAGTCAAGGGTTGGTTGGCGGCCACTCATATGCTATCATTGGGAGGGACTGGACTTGGACTGATCGACTGGTTCTTTAAAATGGTGAAAGACAGCGACAAAGAGGCATCTCAATGTTTGGGCTATTTCAACTATGGCAATCTGATGGGGAGTGTTGCCAAGTTGGCATACTGGGGTCGAATTTCAGCGGGACAAGTGACATGGAGATGGTGTCGACTAATCAGTGAAGAATACCTGTCAATGTACTCAACAAAGAAAAACTTGATTGTCAGCATGTATGCAGTTCTAGAGGCTCAGGACTCTCGAGCAGTCAAGGGTTGGTTGGCGGCCACTCATATACTATCATTGGGAGGGACTGGACTTGGACTGATCGACTGGTTCTTTAAAATGGTGAAAGACAGCGACAAACAGGCATCTCAATGTTTGGGCTATTTCAACTATGGCAATCTGATGGGGAGTGTTGCCAAGTTGGCATACTGGGGTCGAATTTCAGCGGGACATGTGACATGGAGATGGTGTCGACTAATCAGTGAAGAATACCTGTCAATGTACTCAACAAAGAAAAACTTGATTGTCAGCATGTATGCAGTTCTAGAGGCTCAGGACTCTCGAGCAGTCAAGGGTTGGTTGGAGGCCACTCATATGCTATCATTGGGAGGGACTGGACTTGGACTGATCGACTGGTTCTTTAAAATGGTGAAAGATAGCGACAAACAGGCATCTCAATGTTTGGGCTATTTCAACTATGGCAATCTGATGGGGAGTGTTGCCAAGTTGGCATACTGGGGTCGAAGTTCAGCGGGACAAGTGACATGGAGATGGTGTCGACTAATCAGTGAAGAATACCTGTCAATGTACTCGACAAAGAAAAACTTGATTGTCAGCATGTATGCAGTTCTAGAGTCTCAGGACTCTCGAGCAGTCAAGGGTTGGTTTTGCGGCCACTCATATGCTATCATTGGGAGGGACTGGACTTGGACTGATCGACTGGTTCTTTAAAATGGTGAAAGACAGCGACAAACAGGCATCTCAATGTTTGGGCTATTTCAACTATGGCAATCTGATGGGGAGTGTTGCCAAGTTGGCATACTGGGGTCGAATTTCAGCGGGACAAGTGACATGGAGATGGTGTCGACTAATCAGTGAAGAATACCTGTCAATGTACTCAACAAAGAAAAACTTGATTGTCAGCATGTATGCAGTTCTAGAGGCTCAGGACTCTCGAGCAGTCAAGGGTTGGTTGGCGGCCACTCATATGCTATCATTGGGAGGGACTGGACTTGGACTGATCGACTGGTTCTTTAAAATGGTGAAATACAGCGACAAACAGGCATCTCAATGTTTGGGCTATTTCAACTATGGCAATCTGATGGGGAGTGTTGCCAAGTTGGCATACTGGGGTCGAATTTCAGCGGGACAAGTGACATGGAGATGGTGTCGACTAATCAGTGAAGAATACCTGTCAATGTACTCAACAAAGAAAAACTTGATTGTCAGCATGTATGCAGTTCTAGAGGCTCAGGACTCTCGAGCAGTCAAGGGTTGGTTGGCGGCCACTCATATGCTATCATTGGGAGGGACTGGACTTGGACTGATCGACTGGTTCTTTAAAATGGTGAAATACAGCGACAAACAGGCATCTCAATGTTTGGGCTATTTCAACTATGGCAATCTGATGGGGAGTGTTGCCAAGTTGGCATACTGGGGTCGAATTTCAGCGGGACAAGTGACATGGAGATGGTGTCGACTAATCAGTGAAGAATACCTGTCAATGTACTCAACAAAGAAAAACTTGATTGTCAGCATGTATGCAGTTCTAGAGGCTCAGGACTCTCGAGCAGTCAAGGGTTGGTTGGCGGCCACTCATATGCTATCATTGGGAGGGACTGGACTTGGACTGATCGACTGGTTCTTTAAAATGGTGAAAGACAGCGACAAACAGGCATCTCAATGTTTGGGCTATTTCAACTATGGCAATCTGATGGGGAGTGTTGCCAAGTTGGCATACTGGGGTCGAATTTCAGCGGGACAAGTGACATGGAGATGGTGTCGACTAATCAGTGAAGAATACCTGTCAATGTACTCAACAAAGAAAAACCGCCTTGTCTTAGTCACTCACAACAGGTCGACAATCTTTAGTCATGTGCTGAAATACTGATGGTGGTTCCACATTAGCACAGGCAACGTTACAAACGGAGAAAGATGATCTTGGTCCCCCAAAGTCTACAGTAACATTTGTATGTAGTTTCATGATATCATGTCCTATCAGTACATAACCTTTCAATTACAAGCATTTTGATTTGTTTGTAAGCATTGTCTTGTACATACAGATCTACCCTAACATACCCTTTAATTGGTGAAACGAGTGACGTAGATGCCATCGACAACTGTTTGACTTCTGGAAATGTTTTAAGGTTGTTAGCCTTTACAAAACTACTATCAATAAAACTATCAGAACTTCCAGTATCAACTAAAAACTTAGCAGAAATTCCGTTTACACTTCCGGATACAATTGCTTTAGATAATACTTTGGGTGTTACTGCTGAAGTTATTATGGGACATGTTGTTAAAGAGGCTGAATTTATCTTACCTTTTTTAAGATTCTTAGATAAACAAACTCTGAGAAAATGACCAGTTTTCGAGCAACCTTTACAAATAGCATCTTTTGCAGGGCAGTCATCTCTTGAAATATGTCTTGCTCTTCCACAAAAATAACATTTCTGTCGGAGTCCGTGTGCTGATACAGCAGCAGCAGTAGAATTGTCTTCCTGAGTTTTTAGTTTGTCTGAAGGAATCTTTAAATTACTACTCGTATCAACGTTGTGACAATATGATTGAGGTACCTCTGAAGTCATGGAATAAGCGTCCGCATGTTTCTGAGCTGACTCTAAAGAACGAGCTATTTCTTCAACTTTTTCCAAGGTTAAAACGTTATGTTCCAGAATACGTTGTCTCATTTGAGAAGAATTTAAACCACTAATAAAGGCATCTCTGACAGACTCATCACTATAGGTTTTAGCATCGACATTTACGAAATCACACTCCTTACTAAGAGATATAAGCGTTTGCAAATAGTGATTTATTGATTCTCCTTCTTGTTGTTTATGATTAGCAAGCAAGTGTCTAGCAAAAAGTACATTTTTCTTAGGTATGAATAATGTTTCTAAAGTTTGTATAGCATTGTTGTAATCTTTACACTCACTGATAAATTCATAGTTTTCATAGGTTAGAAAGTTCACTAGTACTCCAAGTTTCTTATCTTCTTTAACTTCAGCATTTTCTATGAATGTATTGAACGTTTGAAACCAATGTTTCCATTGTTTAGAAGCATTTGTTGTTTCAGGGCTGCATGCAAATTTATCAGGTTTCAGTAGTTTTTCCATTACAGAGTATTGAAGATAGTGTAGCAAAATTGTTGATTAAATTGTAATGAAACTAAGAAAACCTTTTTACAAACTAAGGCTTTAATCAACAAAATTCAACTAGATAACCTTAGATATTCAATGAGAATGTATAAACAATTACTTAACATCTTCTTTAAAAATAACAGATGATCTAGTTATGTTTACATGGAGTAAATTATATAACACATTCATAATATTTGTGTTCTTTACAGTGTTATTTCATGCCTGTTGACACAAATTTACATAAGTAATTTCAGAACAACCCAACTCCAAAAACTGCTTTATTTTTTTAACATCAAAATAAAAAAAATAAATAATGAATGACAAAAGAAATAGCTTATCACACCTTTGTATAAGCATATAAAAATATGATGTGTAAGTATTATTAAATGATGAAACAGTAAGGTTTTATTTTATTTCCCGAACATTTACTACGGATATGATGTGTTTCCCAAATGACCGATTCAATTGTTTTTATTATTCACAGGTAAATTATTATATGATATGCTAGATGTAAATTAGTTCAAAAAATAAATTATTTTACAATTTATATAAATTTTCACATTGTATAAATTTTTCATCTTCCTCGATTCCTTCTCTACAACTATCTGGGCTTTATTCCTGCAAAAACAACTCCTCAAGACATCCTCAACTCATGGTTATCTGCACTAGTTGTAGTCTCTATAGGTGATGAAGTTTATGTCTATCCAACCGGGACAGCAAATCCGACTCCCGGAGCTCTCCCTGAAGGGGCAGAAATTCCGGTTATGAGATATGTAATCAATACCGGGCTTGATGATGAACGTGTTACATATGGCACTCAAGACCAGATTGTGGAATGTGATCGAAACAGTGCTTCTGAATGGTCTGCAGCAATGTTGGCAGCTCTTCAGCTTAATAGTCCTGAGGAAAACAAACTAGAAGCCATTCGTCAGATCTGTTTTTTGGTCGATAGCTGTTTTCATTGCATGGTAAAAGAACCTTTCCGTGTCAGTGAGCACATTGCCGTAAAAAGTACACAATCCTATACTGGAGTAACTGGACATGAAGTGAACATCAACTTTCCTCCTCCACATGCTGCTTTCCTGAAATACATTCACCGCAACTTCTTTCAATCCCAGTCCATAGGTATTTCCCGTTTGATTGTACCGTAGTTCTAATTTATTTATGCTGAATCGCGGTAGGAAGTAGGCTCTTGTTAACTAGACGCGGTGCGTGGAAAAAACGCTGAGGTTATCATTGCCCTCAAGAAAGAATTGACACCTACTCGTATTTGGTAGTGTCAATTAGGTACATAAAGATTACATTGTATATGACAAGTACGTGAGTAAATAATTTATACTTAAAACTAGATAACAATAAATATAACAAGGGAAAGACTGTAAAGAGGTCTTAACCCATATAGGGGCTAAAAATATAAATAGAACATAAATAAGGACAAGGTACATAACATTAATTCAATAAACTGTAAAAACTTAACAAATTTTACTGCCACCAAGGTAGCTGTAAAGGGGCTAATTTGGCAGCTGTCATAATAATGATAAATAAAAATTAAATAATAAAATTAATATATATTAACAACTATCAATAATCGGAATAGATAAACTTAACACAATACTATATTTTGTTTATCAGCGACGTTGCTTTCAGAAAACATAGAAGTGTTTGGGTTGCCGTCTCGTCATCACAAAGGATATCGTTCAACGAAACCGGCAGATTCGAGTTGCGCCTATGTACTGAATAGCGAGGGCAGTCAACAAGCACATGTTTGACCGTAATGACAGTGTCGCATGTGTCGCAGACCGGAGGATCATCTCTACTCATGAGGAAGCCATGTGTGAGAAGCGTGTGGCCTAGCCGCAGGCGACACAACACAACCTCCTCACGACGACTCGGGCGGTTCGCTGTTTCCCAGAGTCCAACGCAGTCTTTAATAAGCCGTAACTTGTTGTTGACGACTGCCCGCCAATCGCTATTCCATTTGGCTTTCAGTTTGCCCTTCACTACCGGGGTAATGTCCGAAGAAATCATCCGTGTGGTGTAAGGCTGGAGTTGTAATGCTTCCTTAGCTCCTCTATCTGCCAGCTCGTTTCCGGATACTCCAATGTGACCAGGTACCCAGACAAGAAAGACAGCAACACCTTCGGACTGAAGGGAAGACAAAGAATGCCATATTTTGCGGATGATGATGTTTTTAGAATACATATCGCTGATGGCTTGTATACCACTAAGGAATTCGCTGCAGATAACCAATTTTTTAGTCATAGGAAACGTTATATTTAGGGCCTTTTGGATGGCTGTTAATTCGGCCGTGAAAATGGAAGAGTCGTTGGAGAGACGAAATCCGTATCGTCTTACCCCAGTGACGAAAGCACATCCAGTTCTACAACGTTCCTTTGACCCGTCAGTATAGACAAAATCGCAAGGTGCGAGGCTGCCTAGTATTTGACGGAATTCTTGTTGGTAGACTGTTTCTGGAGTGGAGACTTTTTTAAACCTAGAGAGATTTAAAATAATTTTTGGCATTGAAACG
Organism: Homalodisca vitripennis; assembly: GCF_021130785.1. Taxonomy (NCBI): domain Eukaryota; kingdom Metazoa; phylum Arthropoda; class Insecta; order Hemiptera; family Cicadellidae; genus Homalodisca; species Homalodisca vitripennis. The sequence continues at coordinate 86,318 of NW_025776145.1, forward strand.
CTCCAAGGTGGGATATCACATTGATGAACGACTTTAAACTGGTAATCGTTTAGGCCTATTTCATAAGCGTAGGATTTGGTCCTAACGCCTAAGGGTGAAGGAAGATTTGGTCTCGCTAGGAAAGAATTATAGAGTGGATTTCGCAGGACCGGTTCAAACGCAGGGTTTTCTGGCTTCCCTGAAAGAGCGTGAACATAGTTTAGGGACAGTTGTTGTCGTCTATGCGAAAGAGGGGGTTCTCCCGTTTTCTGCGAGAAGACTGTTAATAGGAGAAGATCGAAAAGCTCCAGTGGCCAGTCTTAAAGCAGAATTATGGACTGGGTCAAGCATTTTGAGAGCACTGGGTCTTGCGGACCCATATGCTTGACATCCATAATCTAGACAGGAACGGATGGTGGCTTTGTAGAACCTGAGCATGCATGTCCTGTCAGCCCCCCATTTTGTTCCGCTTAAAGCTCTCAGTATGTTCAAGCGCTTCACGCATCGATCTTTTAGGTCTTTCAGGTGAGGCACCCAAGTTAGCCGGGTATCAAATGTGAGACCCAGGAATCTGATATTGTCACAAGTAGTGATTCTCTGACCCAGCAAAGAGAGCGTTGGCTGCTCAACGGTACGCATTCTGGAGAAAACGATTGCTTTTGTTTTAGGTGGCGAGAAAGAAAAACCCGTCACTCCGCACCACTGTTCAAGCCTGTTGATGGTAAGCTGTAAAGCTCTCTCCCCCACCGCTAGCTTCTTTGTAGAGATGTAAATAGAGAAATCATCTACAAACAAAGAGCAGCGCACAGGAGGGGTAACGCAGGACGATATGTTATTGATTGCAATGGCAAACAGAGTACAGCTTAGAACGCTACCTTGTGGAATACCATTTTCCAGCGTGAAGGAATCGGAAATGGTTGTCCCAAGTTTGACCTGTATGGTTCTTTCCGACAAGAAGCCCTGTACGAAAGAAACCATGTGGCCCCCTACACCCCAAGATATTAAAGCATTTTAATATCCCCCTTCTCCAAGCTTTGTCATAAGCCTTCGAAATGTCGAAGAATACCGCGATCAACTGTTTTCTTTCAATAAAGGAATTCAGGATTGCCGATTCCAAGGCAAGTAGATGGTCACTTGTAGACCGGCCTTGTCGGAATCCGCATTGGGAAGGTGAAAGAAGATTATTTTTCTCCAGAAACCAAACAAGACGTCTGTTGACCATCCTATCGAGTACTTTGCAGAGACTGCTAGTAAGCGAAATTGGTCTATAGCTTCCTGGAGAAGTTCTATCTTGGCCCGGTTTTTGGAGAGCGATAATGTGTGAGCGACGCCAAGAATTAGGGAATGTGTTTTCTAAATATATTCTATTATATAATTTTAGAAGATCTTGTTTTCCATCCTCCGTCAGGTTCCGCAACATGGCATAATGTATGTTATCGGGACCTGGGGCAGAGTTTGATGTCGCCTTTAGTGATGAATCAAGTTCATCAATGGTAAAGGGAAGGTTTAAAGGAGAGTTGTTATTAATATTTAAATTTAGAGGATGTCTTTCTGTATTTGTTTTGAAATTTTGAAACTCCCTATTGTACGATGACGTTTTTGAAATTTCCGCAAAATGTGAGCCGAGTAAATTGGAAACTGTCAAGGGATCAGTTACCACATCGGTACCATTTTTCAGAGCAATAAGAGAAGGTGGGGAGGTCTTACAGCAAACAGATCGAAGCTTCCTCCAAACATCAGATGCAGGAGTAGTTCGTTTTATTTGATCTGTGTAGTCCAGCCAGGACTGCCGCCATCTCTGTCTAAAAACCTGTCTTGCTTTTGCCCGTGCTCTTCTGTACTTACTTAAATTTTCTTCAGTCGGTGATCTGTTGAACTGTCTTAAACATTTTCGACGTTCCTTTAGAGCCGCCGAACATTCTTCAGACCACCAAGAAACCTGGCGTTTGTTTTGTGAACCCGAGGATTTTGGAATGCTTCGCTCTGCGGATGTTATAATATTAGATGTAAATAATTCAGTGGCTGTATTTATGTCGTTTGATTCGATATTAGTAGTTTGAGAAACCATGTTCTTTTTGTACTCGTTCCAGTCAGCCCTCTTAATTTTCCACCTGGGACACTTGCCTGTCAAAGATGGAAAGGATTGAAAAGCCACGGCAATGGGCGCATTTTTTTTAATGAAATAATACTTCTTATTATTGTTTATAGTGATAATACAAACAATGTGTGCAAGTTTTGTCAAATTCGGTTCAATAGTTTGCAAAATAATTGTACCAAATGTAAAAAAAAAACAACCTTTAGGAAAACCAGCATTTTATTTTACTATGTCCTAAAACTAAACAATACAAATAATGTGTATACAAAATTAAACATAATTAGTGTGCACCATAACCATAGTCTGGGTCTTCCTCATTCTCAAGTATTCTACGTTTCACTGTTTTTCTGACTTCTTTTGCTTTTTTCTATATCTTCAATGGCTTTTTCAGCTTCAAGTATGCGGAGTTCATCTTGTCGCTTGAGTCCTACTACGAGTTGTGGCCACACTATTTCAAAAAGTCTTCCGCAGATGTTCAGGGGAGGAAGGAAAAATTTACCATCAGCAAATATAGGCATTTATTTTATACTAGTGACGGATGTGTAAGAGCTTGCGAGTTTATCAATGGCATCAACTACTTAACATTCAGACTATCTAAAGGACATGATAACATAATTTTGCTTCCCGAAGAAAAACTTTACACCGGGAAAACTCCTGTTAATCCCAAGAAAATGCAAGACATTGCGAAAGTGATACAGTACATCCCAGATGAACATCAACACTTTTACGAAGAGGTGCTTAGACTGCCTACGGACTCGGCTCACAGCGACGACGATGAATAAATGTTCCTTACACAGTTAAAGGTAAAGTAAATAATAATATTACTATTGTTTTCTTAAACACACATACATACATCTTGTTTGTATAGTCACCCAAAGGTCCACCAAGCAAAGGGGTTTATGCATAAGACTATGTAACATAAACCTGTTATAATCTTTTTTAAGTATAGATCTAGTGATGATAAGTTTAAGCAGTATTACATACGTTTTAGAAATAAACTAAAGAAAGGTATAAAGCTGGCGAAAATAATTATTATACTGATAAGTTTTGTACAAGTAACAGTAATCTGAGAACAATATGGAATACTGTTAACGAAATAGCCGGCCAAAGAAGAACGACAATACACGTTTCTTTAAATATGAATGGTAATACAATGTATAATAAATGACTCAGAGGCGGTAGCTGAAGAATTTATTAAATACTTTTAGCTGTAGTAAAAGATGTGGTAGGTAACTATTATATTGATACTACAATCACAAACTTGGTTTACAGTAATACCTTTACTGAGTGTCATAAAGTTATTTCTTTATTCCTGGGGGCAGTTTTGAGCCGGGATGTAGAAAAAGCAATCAATTCTCTAAAAAACGGTAAATCACCAGGTCTGGATGGCATTAATACAGTGATGCTAAGGAAAATCTACCCCACAATTTTTGACGTTTTCACTTTTTTAATAGACTTAGAAAATATTCACAATAAAATAAGATATTTTTAATTTTTGTGTAAATAAGAAGAAATTTTAACAATTTTCGAACCGACCCACTGTGGAATATTTAAAGTTGCCAGTGTCAACCACATACAGACAGCAAGACAGTAACCTTCTGTATGAACCACCCTACTGAGGAGTGTTTAACGTTGCCAGTATCAACCACCTACAGACAGCAAGACAGTAACCTTCTGTATGAACCACCCTACTGAGGAGTGTTTAACGTTGCCAGTGTCAACCAAATACAGACAGCGAGACAGTAACCTTCTGTATGAACCACCCTACTGAGGAGTGTTTAACGTTGCCAGTGTCAACCTCATACAGACAGCGAGACAGTAACCTTCTGTATGAACCACCCTACTGAGGAGTGTTTAACGTTGCCAGTGTCAACCACATACAGACAGCGAGATAGTAACCTTCTGTATGAACCACCCTACTGAGGAGTGTTTTAACGTTGCCAGTGTCAACCACCTACAGACAGCAAGACAGTAACCTTCTGTATGAACCACCCTACTGAGGAGTGTTTAACGTTGCTTTTCCAGAAAAATTAAAAAATACAGTAGTAATACCAATACATAAGAGTAGCTCAGCAAGCAAGTGTTCCAATTTTAGGCCTATCTCATTAATTTCAACATTTTTAAAGATATATGAGAAGGTCATGAAAGAAAAAATGTTAACTTTCTTAAACAAAACAAAATTTATTTCTGACAATCGGTTTGGATTATTTAGGTTGGGTTTGAGTACAGAGTATATCCAAATCTTTACACTCACTGATAAATTCATAGTTTTCATAGGTTAGAAAGTTCACTAGTACTCCAAGTTTCTTATCTTCTTTAACTTCAGCATTTTCTATGAATGTATTGAACGTTTGAAACCAATGTTTCCATTGTTTAGAAGCATTTGTTGTTTCAGGGCTGCATGCAAATTTCTCAGGTTTCAGTAGTTTTTCCATTACAGAGTATTGAAGATAGTGTAGCAAATTGTTGATTAAATTGTAATGAAACTAAGAAAACCTTTTTACAAACTAAGGCTTTAATCAACAAAATTCAACTAGATAACCTTAGATATTCAATGAGAATGTATAAACAATTACTTAACATCTTCTTTAAAAATAACAGATGATCTAGTTATGTTTACATGGAGTAAATTATATAACACATTCATAATATTTGTGTTCTTTACAGTGTTATTTCATGACTGTTGACACAAATTTACATAAGTAATTTCAGAACAACCCAACTCCAAAAACTGCTTTATTTTTTTAACATCAAAATAAAAAAAATAAATAATGAATGACAAAAGAAATAGCTTATCACACATTTGTATAAGCACATAAAAAATATGATGTGTAAGTATTATTAAATGATGAAACAGTAAGGTTTTATTTTATTTCCCGAACATTTACTACGGATATGATGTGTTTCCCAAATGACCGATCCAATTGTTTTTATTATTCACAGGTAAATTATTATATGATATGCTAGATGTAAATTAGTTCAAAAAATAAATTATTTTACAATTTATATAAATTTTCACATTGTATAAATTTTTCATCTTCCTCGATTCCTTCTCTACAACTATCTGGGCTTTATTCCTGCAAAAACAACTCCTCAAGACATCCTCAACTCATGGTTATCTGCACTAGTTGTAGTCTCTATAGGTGATGAAGTTTATGTCTATCCAACCGGGACAGCAAATCCGACTCCCGGAGCTCTCCCTGAAGGGGCAGAAATTCCGGTTATGAGATATGTAATCAATACCGGGCTTGATGATGAACGTGTTACATATGGCACTCAAGACCAGATTGTGGAATGTGATCGAAACAGTGCTTCTGAATGGTCTGCAGCAATGTTGGCAGCTCTTCAGCTTAATAGTCCTAAAGAAAACAAACTAGAAGCCATTCGTCAGATTTGTTTTTTGGTCGATAGCTGTTTTCGTTGCATGGTAAAAGAACCTTTCCGTGTCAAAGAGCACATTGCCGTAAAAAGTACACAATCCTATACTGGAGTAACTGGACATGAAGTGAACATCAACTTTCCTCCTCCACATGCTGCTTTCCTGAAATACATTCACCGCAACTTCTTTCAATCCCAGCCATAGGTATTTCCCGTTTGATTGTCAGTATGTATGCAGTTCTAGAGGCTCAGGACTCTCGAGCAGTCAAGGGTTGGTTGGCGGCCACTCATATGCTATCATTGGGAGGGACTGGACTTGGACTGATCGACTGGTTCTTTAAAATGGTGAAAGACAGCGACAAACAGGCATCTCAATGTTTGGGCTATTTCAACTATGGCAATCTGATGGGGAGTGTTGCCAAGTTGGCATACTGGGGTCGAATTTCAGCGGGACAAGTGACATGGAGATGGTGTCGACTAATCAGTGAAGAATACCTGTCAATGTACTCAACAAAGAAAAACTTGATTGTCAGCATGTATGCAGTTCTAGAGTCTCAGGACTCTCGAGCAGTCAAGGGTTGGTTGGCGGCCACTCATATGCTATCATTGGGAGGGACTGGACTTGGACTGATCGACTGGTTCTTTAAAATGGTGAAAGACAGCGACAAACAGGCATCTCAATGTTTGGGCTATTTCAACTATGGCAATCTGATGGGGAGTGTTGCCAAGTTGGCATACTGGGGTCGAATTTCAGCGGGACAAGTGACATGGAGATGGTGTCGACTAATCAGTGAAGAATACCTGTCAATGTACTCAACAAAGAAAAACTTGATTGTCAGCATGTATGCAGTTCTAGAGGCTCAGGACTCTCGAGCAGTCAAGGGTTGGTTGGCGGCCACTCATATGCTATCATTGGGAAGGACTGGACTTGGACTGATCGACTGGTTCTTTAAAATGGTGAAAGACAGCGACAAACAGGCATCTCAATGTTTGGGCTATTTCAACTATGGCAATCTGATGGGGAGTGTTGCCAAGTTGGCATACTGGGGTCGAATTTCAGCGGGACAAGTGATATGGAGATGGTGTCGACTAATCAGTGAAGAATACCTGTCAATGTACTCAACAAAGAAAAACTTGATTGTCAGCATGTATGCAGTTCTAGAGGCTCAGGACTCTCGAGCAGTCAAGGGTTGGTTGGCGGCCACTCATATGCTATCATTGGGAAGGACTGGACTTGGACTGATCGACTGGTTCTTTAAAATGGTGAGACAGCGACAAACAGGCATCTCAATGTTTGGGCTATTTCAACTATGGCAATCTGATGGGGAGTGTTGCCAAGTTGGCATACTGGGGTCGAATTTCAGCGGGACAAGTGACATGGAGATGGTGTCGACTAATCAGTGAAGATACCTGTCAATGTACTCAACAAAGAAAAACTTGATTGTCAGCATGTATGCAGTTCTAGAGGCTCAGGACTCTCGAGCAGTCAAGGGTTGGTTGGCGGCCACTCATATGCTATCATTGGGAGGGACTGGACTTGGACTGATCGACTGGTTCTTTAAAATGGTGAAAGACAGCGACAAACAGGCATCTAAATGTTTGGGCTATTTCAACTATGGCAATCTGATGGGGAGTGTTGCCAAATTGGCATACTGGGGTCGAATTTCAGCGGGACAAGTGACATGGAGATGGTGTCGACTAATCAGTGAAGAATACCTGTCAATGTACTCAACAAAGAAAAACTTGATTGTCAGCATGTATGCAGTTCTAGAGGCTCAGGACTCTCGAGCAGTCAAGGGTTGGTTGGCGGCCACTCATATGCTATCATTGGGAGGGACTGGACTTGGACTGATCGACTGGTTCTTTAAAATGGTGAAATACAGCGACAAACAGGCATCTCAATGTTTGGGCTATTTCAACTATGGCAATCTGATGGGGAGTGTTGCCAAGCTGGCATACTGGGGTCGAATTTCAGCGGGACAAGTGACATGGAGATGGTGTCGACTAATCAGTGAAGAATACCTGTCAATGTACTCAACAAAGAAAAACTTGATTGTCAGCATGTATGCAGTTCTAGAGGCTCAGGACTCTCGAGCAGTCAAGGGTTGGTTGGCGGCCACTCATATGCTATCATTGGGAGGGACTGGACTTGGACTGATCGACTGGTTCTTTAAAATGGTGAAAGACAGCGACAAACAGGCATCTCAATGTTTGGGCTATTTCAACTATGGCAATCTGATGGGGAGTGTTGCCAAGTTGGCATACTGGGGTCGAATTTCAGCGGGACAAGTGACATGGAGATGGTGTCGACTAATCAGTGAAGAATACCTGTCAATGTACTCAACAAAGAAAAACTTGATTGTCAGCATGTATGCAGTTCTAGAGGCTCAGGACTCTCGAGCAGTCAAGGGTTGGTTGGCGGCCACTCATATGCTATCATTGGGAGGGACTGGACTTGGACTGATCGACTGGTTCTTTAAAATGGTGAAAGACAGCGACAAACAGGCATCTCAATGTTTGGGCTATTTCAACTATGGCAATCTGATGGGGAGTGTTGCCAAGTTGGCATACTGGGGTCGAATTTCAGCGGGACAAGTGACATGGAGATGGTGTCGACTAATCAGTGAAGAATACCTGTCAATGTACTCAACAAAGAAAAACTTGATTGTCAGCATGTATGCAGTTCTAGAGGCTCAGGACTCTCGAGCAGTCAAGGGTTGGTTGGCGGCCACTCATATGCTATCATTGGGAGGGACTGGACTTGGACCGATCGACTGGTTCTTTAAAATGGTGAAAGACAGCGACAAACAGGCATCTCAATGTTTGGGCTATTTCAACTATGGCAATCTGATGGGGAGTGTTGCCAAGTTGGCATACTGGGGTCGAATTTCAGCGGGACAAGTGACATGGAGATGGTGTCGACTAATCAGTGAAGAATACCTGTCAATGTACTCAACAAAGAAAAACCGCCTTGTCTTAGTCACTCACAACAGGTCGACAATCTTTAGTCATGTGCTGAAATACTGATGGTGGTTCCACATTAGCACAGGCAACGTTACAAACGGAGAAAGATGATCTTGGGGTCCCAAAGTCTACAGTAACATTTGTATGTAGTTTCATGATATCATGTCCTATCAGTACATAACCTTTCAATTACAAGCATTTTGATTTGTTTGTAAGCATTGTCTTGTACATACAGATCTACCCTAACATACCCTTTAATTGGTGAAACGAGTGACGTAGATGCCATCTACACCTGTTTGACTTCTGGAAATGTTTTAAGGTTGTTAGCCTTTACAAAACTACTATCAATAAAACTATCAGAACTTCCAGTATCAACTAAAAACTTAGCAGAAATTCCGTTTACACTTCCGGATACAATTGCTTTAGATAATACTTTGGGTGTTACTGCTGAAGTTATTATGGGACATGTTGTTAAAGAGGCTGAATTTATCTTACCTTTTTTAAGATTCTTAGATAAACAAACTCTGAGAAAATGACCAGTTTTCGAGCAACCTTTACAAATAGCATCTTTTGCAGGGCAGTCATCTCTTGAAATATGTCTTGCTCTTCCACAAAAATAACATTTCTGTCGGAGTCCGTGTGCTGATACAGCAGCAGCAGTAGAATTGTCTTCCTGAGTTTTTAGTTTGTCTGAAGGAATCTTTAAATTACTACTCGTATCAACGTTGTGACAATATGATAGAGGTACCTCTGAAGTCATGGAATAAGCGTCCGCATGTTTCTGAGCTGACTCTAAGGAACGAGCTATTTCTTCAACTTTTTCCCAGGTTAAAACGTTATGTTCCAGAATACGTTGTCTCATTTGAGAAGAATTTAAAACCACTAATAAAGGCATCTCTGACAGACTCATCACTATAGGTTTTAGCATCGACATTTACGAAATCACACTCCTTACTAAGAGATATAAGCGTTTGCAAATAGTGATTTATTGATTCTCCTTCTTGTTGTTTATGATTAGCAAGCAAGTGTCTAGCAAAAAGTACATTTTTCTTAGGTATGAATAATGTTTCTAAAGTTTGTATAGCATTGTTGTAATCTTTACACTCACTGATAAATTCATAGTTTTCATAGGTTAGAAAGTTCACTAGTACTCCAAGTTTCTTATCTTCTTTAACTTCAGCATTTTCTATGAATGTATTGAACGTTTTGAAACCAATGTTTCCATTGGTTAGAAGCATTTGTTGTTTCAGGGCTGCATGCAAATTTATCAGGTTTCAGTAGTTTTTTCCATTACAGAGTATTGAAGATAGTGTAGCAAAATTGTTTGATTAAATTGTAATGAAACTAAGAAAACCTTTTTACAAACTAAGGCTTTAATCAACAAAATTCAACTAGATAACCTTAGATATTCAATGAGAATGTATAAACAATTACTTAACATCTTCTTTAAAAATAACAGATGATCTAGTTATGTTTACATGGAGTAAATTATATAACACATTCATAATATTTGTGTTCTTTACAGTGTTATTTCATGCCTGTTGACACAAATTTACATAAGTAATTTCAGAACAACCCAACTCCAAAAACTGCTTTATTTTTTAACATCAAAATAAAAAAAATAAATAATGAATGACAAAAAGAAATAGCTTATCACACATTTGTATAAGCACATAAAAAATATGATGTGTAAGTATTATTAAATGATGAAACAGTAAGGTTTTATTTTATTTCCCGAACGTTTACTACGGATATGATGTGTTTCCCAAATGACCGATCCAATTGTTTTTATTATTCACAGGTAAATTATTATATGATATGCTAGATGTAAATTAGTTCAAAAAATAAATTATTTTACAATTTATATAAATTTTCACATTGTATAAATTTTTCATCTTCCTCGATTCCTTCTCTACAACTATCTGGGCTTTATTCCTGCAAAAACAACTCCTCAAGACATCCTCAACTCATGGTTATCTGCACTAGTTGTAGTCTCTATAGGTGATGAAGTTTATGTCTATCCAACCGGGACAGCAAACCCGACTCCCGGAGCTCTCCCTGAAGGGGCAGAAATTCCGGTTATGAGATATGTAATCAATACCGGGCTTGATGAATGAACGTGTTACATATTGCACTCAAGACCAGATTGTGGAATGTGAGCGAAACAGTGCTTCTGAATGGTCTGCAGCAATGTTGGCAGCTCTTCAGCTTAATAGTCCTGAGGAAAACAAACTAGAAGCCATTCGTCAGATCTTTTTTTTGGTCGATAGCTGTTTTCGTTGCATGGTAAAAGAACCTTTCCGTGTCAGTGAGCACATTGCCGTAAGAAGTACACAATCCTATACTGGAGTAACTGGACATGAAGTGAACATCAACTTTCCTCCTCCACATGCTGCTTTCCTGAAATACATTCACCGCAACTTCTTTCAATCCCAGTCCATAGGTATTTCCCGTTTGATTGTCAGCATGTATGCAGTTCTAGAGGCTCAGGACTCTCGAGCAGTCAAGGGTTGGTTGGCGGCCACTCATATGCTATCATTGGGAGGGACTGGACTTGGACCGATCGACTGGTTCTTTAAAATGGTGAAAGACAGCGACAAACAGGCATCTCAATGTTTGGGCTATTTCAACTATGGCAATCTGATGGGGAGTGTTGCCAAGTTGGCATACTGGGGTCGAATTTCAGCGGGACAAGTGACATGGAGATGGTGTCGACTAATCAGTGAAGAATACCTGTCAATGTACTCAACAAAGAAAAATTGATTGTCAGCATGTATGCAGTTCTAGAGTCTCAGGACTCTCGAGCAGTCAAGGGTTGGTTGGCGGCCACTCATATGCTATCATTAGGAGGGACTGGACTTGGACCGATCGACTGGTTCTTTAAAAATGGTGAAAGACAGCGACAAACAGGCATCTCAATGTTTGGGCTATTTCAACTATGGCAATCTGATATGGAGTGTTGCCAAGTTGGCATACTGGGGTCGAATTTCAGCGGGACAAGTGACATGGAGATGGTGTCGACTAATCAGTGAAGAATACCTGTCAATGTACTCAACAAAGAAAAACTTGATTGTCAGCATGTATGCAGTTCTAGAGGCTCAGGACTCTCGAGCAGTCAAGGGTTGGTTGGCGGCCACTCATATGCTATCATTGGGAGGGACTGGACTTGGACTGATCGACTGGTTCTTTAAAATGGTGAAAGACAGCGACAAACAGGCATCTCAATGTTTGGGCTATTTCAACTATGGCAATCTGATGGGGAGTGTTGCCAAGTTGGCATACTGGGGTCGAATTTCAGCGGGACAAGTGACATGGAGATGGTGTCGTCTAATCAATGAAGAATACCTGTCAATGTACTCAACAAAGAAGAACTTGATTGTCAGCATGTATGCAGTTCTAGAGGCTCAGGACTCTCGAGTAGTCAAGGGTTGGTTGGCGGCCACTCATATGCTATCATTGGGAGGGACTGGACTTGGACTGATCGACTGGTTCTTTAAAATGGTGAAAGACAGCGACAAACAGGCATCTCAATGTTTGGGCTATTTCAACTATGGCAATCTGATGGGGAGTGTTGCCAAGTTGGCATACTGGGGTCGAATTTCAGCGGGACAAGTGACATGGAGATGGTGTCGACTAATCAGTGAAGAATACCTGTCAATGTACTCAACAAAGAAAAACTTGATTGTCAGCATGTATGCAGTTCTAGAGTCTCAGGACTCTCGAGCAGTCAAGGGTTGGTTGGCGGCCACTCATATGCTATCATTGGGAGGGACTGGACTTGGACCGATCGACTGGTTCTTTAAAATGGTGAAAGACAGCGACAAACAGGCATCTCAATGTTTGGGCTATTTCAACTATGGCAATCTGATATGGAGTGTTGCCAAGTTGGCATACTGGGGTCGAATTTCAGCGGGACAAGTGACATGGAGATGGTGTCGACTAATCAGTGAAGAATACCTGTCAATGTACTCAACAAAGAAAAACTTGATTGTCAGCATGTATGCAGTTCTAGAGGCTCAGGACTCTCGAGCAGTCAAGGGTTGGTTGGCGGCCACTCATATGCTATCATTGGGAGGGACTGGACTTGGACTGATCGACTGGTTCTTTAAAATGGTGAAAGACAGCGACAAACAGGCATCTCAATGTTTGGGCTATTTCAACTATGGCAATCTGATGGGGAGTGTTGCCAAGTTGGCATACTGGGGTCGAATTTCAGCGGGACAAGTGACATGGAGATGGTGTCGACTAATCAGTGAAGAATACCTGTCAATGTACTCAACAAAGAAAAACTTGATTGTCAGCATGTATGCAGTTCTAGAGGCTCAGGACTCTCGAGCAGTCAAGGGTTGGTTGGCGGCCACTCATATGCTATCATTGGGAGGGACTGGACTTGGACTGATCGACTGGTTCTTTAAAATGGTGAAAGACAGCGACAAACAGGCATCTCAATGTTTGGGCTATTTCAACTATGGCAATCTGATGGGGAGTGTTGCCAAGTTGGCATACTGGGGTCGAATTTCAGCGGGACAAGTGACATGGAGATGGTGTCGACTAATCAGTGAAGAATACCTGTCAATGTACTCAACAAAGAAAAACTTGATTGTCAGCATGTATGCAGTTCTAGAGGCTCAGGACTCTCGAGCAGTCAAGGGTTGGTTGGCGGCCACTCATATGCTATCATTGGGAGGGACTGGACTTGGACTGATCGACTGGTTCTTTAAAATGGTGAAAGACAGCGACAAACAGGCATCTCAATGTTTGGGCTATTTCAACTATGGCAATCTGATGGGGAGTGTTGCCAAGTTGGCATACTGGGGTCGAATTTCAGCGGGACAAGTGACATGGAGATGGTGTCGACTAATCAGTGAAGAATACCTGTCAATGTACTCAACAAAGAAAAACTTGATTGTCAGCATGTATGCAGTTCTAGAGGCTCAGGACTCTCGAGCAGTCAAGGGTTGGTTGGCGGCCACTCATATGCTATCATTGGGAGGGACTGGACTTGGACTGATCGACTGGTTCTTTAAAATGGTGAAAGACAGCGACAAACAGGCATCTCAATGTTTGGGCTATTTCAACTATGGCAATCTGATGGGGAGTGTTGCCAAGTTGGCATACTGGGGTCGAATTTCAGCGGGACAAGTGACATGGAGATGGTGTCGACTAATCAGTGAAGAATACCTGTCAATGTACTCAACAAAGAAAAACTTGATTGTCAGCATGTATGCAGTTCTAGAGGCTCAGGACTCTCGAGCAGTCAAGGGTTGGTTGGCGGCCACTCATATGCTATCATTGGGAGGGACTGGACTTGGACCGATCGACTGGTTCTTTAAAATGGTGAAAGACAGCGACAAACAGGCATCTCAATGTTTGGGCTATTTCAACTATGGCAATCTGATGGGGAGTGTTGCCAAGTTGGCATACTGGGGTCGAATTTCAGCGGGACAAGTGACATGGAGATGGTGTCGACTAATCAGTGAAGAATACCTGTCAATGTACTCAACAAAGAAAAACTTGATTGTCAGCATGTATGCAGTTCTAGAGGCTCAGGACTCTCGAGCAGTCAAGGGTTGGTTGGCGGCCACTCATATGCTATCATTGGGAGGGACTGGACTTGGACTGATCGACTGGTTCTTTAAAATGGTGAAAGACAGCGACAAACAGGCATCTCAATGTTTGGGCTATTTCAACTATGGCAATCTGATGGGGAGTGTTGCCAAGTTGGCATACTGGGGTCGAATTTCAGCGGGACAAGTGACATGGAGATGGTGTCGACTAATCAGTGAAGAATACCTGTCAATGTACTCAACAAAGAAAAACTTGATTGTCAGCATGTATGCAGTTCTAGAGGCTCAGGACTCTCGAGCAGTCAAGGGTTGGTTGGCGGCCACTCATATGCTATCATTGGGAGGGACTGGACTTGGACTGATCGACTGGTTCTTTAAAATGGTGAAAGACAGCGACAAACAGGCATCTCAATGTTTGGGCTATTTCAACTATGGCAATCTGATGGGGAGTGTTGCCAAGTTGGCATACTGGGGTCGAATTTCAGCGGGACAAGTGACATGGAGATGGTGTCGACTAATCAGTGAAGAATACCTGTCAATGTACTCAACAAAGAAAAACTTGATTGTCAGCATGTATGCAGTTCTAGAGGCTCAGGACTCTCGAGCAGTCAAGGGTTGGTTGGCGGCCACTCATATGCTATCATTGGGAGGGACTGGACTTGGACTGATCGACTGGTTCTTTAAAATGGTGAAAGACAGCGACAAACAGGCATCTCAATGTTTGGGCTATTTCAACTATGGCAATCTGATGGGGAGTGTTGCCAAGTTGGCATACTGGGGTCGAATTTCAGCGGGACAAGTGACATGGAGATGGTGTCGACTAATCAGTGAAGAATACCTGTCAATGTACTCAACAAAGAAAAACTTGATTGTCAGCATGTATGCAGTTCTAGAGGCTCAGGACTCTCGAGCAGTCAAGGGTTGGTTGGCGGCCACTCATATGCTATCATTGGGAGGGACTGGACTTGGACTGATCGACTGGTTCTTTAAAATGGTGAAAGACAGCGACAAACAGGCATCTCAATGTTTGGGCTATTTCAACTATGGCAATCTGATGGGGAGTGTTGCCAAGTTGGCATACTGGGGTCGAATTTCAGCGGGACAAGTGACATGGAGATGGTGTCGACTAATCAGTGAAGAATACCTGTCAATGTACTCAACAAAGAAAAACTTGATTGTCAGCATGTATGCAGTTCTAGAGGCTCAGGACTCTCGAGCAGTCAAGGGTTGGTTGGCGGCCACTCATATGCTATCATTGGGAGGGACTGGACTTGGACTGATCGACTGGTTCTTTAAAATGGTGAAAGACAGCGACAAACAGGCATCTCAATGTTTGGGCTATTTCAACTATGGCAATCTGATGGGGAGTGTTGCCAAGTTGGCATACTGGGGTCGAATTTCAGCGGGACAAGTGACATGGAGATGGTGTCGACTAATCAGTGAAGAATACCTGTCAATGTACTCAACAAAGAAAAACTTGATTGTCAGCATGTATGCAGTTCTAGAGGCTCAGGACTCTCGAGCAGTCAAGGGTTGGTTGGCGGCCACTCATATGCTATCATTGGGAGGGACTGGACTTGGACTGATCGACTGGTTCTTTAAAATGGTGAAAGACAGCGACAAACAGGCATCTCAATGTTTGGGCTATTTCAACTATGGCAATCTGATGGGGAGTGTTGCCAAGTTGGCATACTGGGGTCGAATTTCAGCGGGACAAGTGACATGGAGATGGTGTCGACTAATCAGTGAAGAATACCTGTCAATGTACTCAACAAAGAAAAACTTGATTGTCACCATGTATGCAGTTCTAGAGGCTCAGGACTCTCGAGCAGTCAAGGGTTGGTTGGCGGCCACTCATATGCTATCATTGGGAGGGACTGGACTTGGACTGATCGACTGGTTCTTTAAAATGGTGAAAGACAGCGACAAACAGGCATCTCAATGTTTGGGCTATTTCAACTATGGCAATCTGATGGGGAGTGTTGCCAAGTTGGCATACTGGGGTCGAATTTCAGCGGGACAAGTGACATGGAGATGGTGTCGACTAATCAGTGAAGAATACCTGTCAATGTACTCAACAAAGAAAAACTTGATTGTCAGCATGTATGCAGTTCTAGAGGCTCAGGACTCTCGAGCAGTCAAGGGTTGGTTGGCGGCCACTCATATGCTATCATTGGGAGGGACTGGACTTGGACTGATCGACTGGTTCTTTAAAATGGTGAAAGACAGCGACAAACAGGCATCTCAATGTTTGGGCTATTTCAACTATGGCAATCTGATGGGGAGTGTTGCCAAGTTGGCATACTGGGGTCGAATTTCAGCGGGACAAGTGACATGGAGATGGTGTCGACTAATCAGTGAAGAATACCTGTCAATGTACTCAACAAAGAAAAACTTGATTGTCAGCATGTATGCAGTTCTAGAGGCTCAGGACTCTCGAGCAGTCAAGGGTTGGTTGGCGGCCACTCATATGCTATCATTGGGAGGGACTGGACTTGGACTGATCGACTGGTTCTTTAAAATGGTGAAAGACAGCGACAAACAGGCATCTCAATGTTTGGGCTATTTCAACTATGGCAATCTGATGGGGAGTGTTGCCAAGTTGGCATACTGGGGTCGAATTTCAGCGGGACAAGTGACATGGAGATGGTGTCGACTAATCAGTGAAGAATACCTGTCAATGTACTCAACAAAGAAAAACTTGATTGTCAGCATGTATGCAGTTCTAGAGGCTCAGGACTCTCGAGCAGTCAAGGGTTGGTTGGCGGCCACTCATATGCTATCATTGGGAGGGACTGGACTTGGACCGATCGACTGGTTCTTTAAAATGGTGAAAGACAGCGACAAACAGGCATCTCAATGTTTGGGCTATTTTCAACTATGGCAATCTGATGGGGAGTGTTGCCAAGTTGGCATACTGGGGTCGAATTTCAGCGGGACAAGTGACATGGAGATGGTGTCGACTAATCAGTGAAGAATACCTGTCAATGTACTCAACAAAGAAGAACTTGATTGTCAGCATGTATGCAGTTCTAGAGGCTCAGGACTCTCGAGCAGTCAAGGGTTGGTTGGCGGCCACTCATATGCTATCATTAAGAGGGACTGGACTTGGACTGATCGACTGGTTCTTTAAAATGGTGAAAGACAGCGACAAACAGGCATCTCAATGTTTGGGCTATTTCAACTATGGCAATCTGATGGGGAGTGTTGCCAAGTTGCCATACTGGGGTCGAATTTCAGCGGGACAAGTGACATGGAGTTGGTGTCGACTAATCAGTGAAGAATACCTGTCAATGTACTCAACAAAGAAAAACCGCCTTGTCTTAGTCACTCACAACAGGTCGACAATCTTTAGTCATGTGCTGAAATACTGATGGTGGTTCCACATTAGCACAGATAACGTTACAAACGGAGAAAGATGATCTTGGTCCCCCAAAGTCTACAGTAACATTTGTATGCAGTTTCATGATATCATGTCCTATCAGTACATCAGTACATAACCTTTCAATTACAAGCATTTTGATTTGTTTGTAAGCATTGTCTTGTACATACTGATCTACCCTAACATACCCTTTAATTGGTGAAACGAGTGACGTAGATGCCATCGACACCTGTTTGACTTCTGGAAATGTTTTAAGGTTGTTAGCCTTTACAAAACTACTATCAATAAAACTATCAGAACTTCCAGTATCAACTAAAAACTTAGCAGAAATTCCGTTTACATTTCCGGATACAATTGCTTTAGATAATACTTTGGGTGTTACTGCTGAAGTTATTATGGGACATGTTGTTAAAGAGGCTGAATTTATCTTACCTTTTTTAAGATTCTTAGATAAACAAACTCTGAGAAAATGTCCAGTTTTCGAGCAACCTTTACAAATAGCATCTTTTGCAGGGCAGTCATCTCTTGAAATACGTCTTGCTCTTCCACAAAAATAACATTTCTGTCGGAGTCCGTGTGCTGATACAGCAGCAGCAGTAGAATTGTCTTCCTGAGTTTTTAGTTTGTCTGAAGGAATCTTTAAATTACTACTCGTATCAACGTTGTGACAATATGATTGAGGTACCTCTGAAGTCATGGAATAAGCGTCCGCATGTTTCTGAGCTGACTCTAAGGAACGAGCTATTTCTTCAACTTTTTTCCAAGGTTAAAACGTTATGTTCCAGAATACGTTGTCTGATTTGAGAAGAATTTAAACCACTAATAAAGGCATCTCTGACAGATTCATCACTATAGGTTTTAGCATCGACATTTACGAAATCACACTCCTTACTAAGAGATTTAAGTGTTTGCAAATAGTGATTTATTGATTCTCCTTCTTGTTGTTTATGGTTAGCAAGCAAGTGTCTAGCAAAAAGTACATTTTTCTTAGGTATGAATAATGTTTCTAAAGTTTGTATAGCATTGTTGTAATCTTTAGACTCACTGATAAATTCATAGTTTTCATAGGTAAGAAAGTTCACTAGTACTCCAAGTTTCTTATCTTCTTTAACTTCAGCATTTTCTATGAATGTATTGAACGTTTGAAACCAATGTTTCCATTGTTTAGAAGCATTTGTTGTTTCAGGGCTGCATGCAGATTTATCAGGTTTCAGTAGTTTTTCCATTACAGAGTATTGAAGATAGTGTAGCAAAATTGTTGATTAAATTGTAATGAAACTAAGAAAACCTTTTTACAAACTAAGGCTTTAATCAACAAAATTCAACTAGATAACCTTAGATATTCAATGAGAATGTATAAACAATTACTTAACATCTTCTTTAAAAATAACAGATGATCTAGTTATGTTTACATGGAGTAAATTATATAACACATTCATAATATTTGTGTTCTTTACAGTGTTATTTCATGCCTGTTGACACAAATTTACATAAGTAATTTCAGAACAACCCAACTCCAAAAACTGCTTTATTTTTTAACATCAAAATAAAAAAAATAAATAATGAATGACAAAAGAAATAGCTTATCACACCTTTGTATAAGCACATAAAAATATGATGTGTAAGTATTATTAAATGATGAAACAGTAAGGTTTTATTTTATTTCCCGAACATTTACTACGGATATGATGTGTTTCCCAAATGACCGATTCAATTGTTTTTATTATTCACAGGTAAATTATTATATGATATGCTAGATGTAAATTAGTTCAAAAAATAAATTATTTTACAATTTATATAAATTTTCACATTGTATAAATTTTTCATCTTCCTCGATTCCTTCTCTACAACTATCTGGGCTTTATTCCTGCAAAAACAACTCCTCAAGACATCCTCAACTCATGGTTATCTGCACTAGTTGTAGTCTCTATAGGTGATGAAGTTTATGTCTATCCAACCGGGACAGCAAATCCGACTCCCGGAGCTCTCCCTGAAGGGGCAGAAATTCCGGTTATGAGATATGTAATCAATACCGGGCTTGATGATGAACGTGTTACATATGGCACTCAAGACCAGATTGTGGAATGTGATCGAAACAGTGCTTCTGAATGGTCTGCAGCAATGTTGGCAGCTCTTCAGCTTAATAGTCCTGAGGAAAACAAACTAGAAGCCATTCGTCAGATCTGTTTTTTGGTCGATAGCTGTTTTCGTTGCATGGTAAAAGAACCTTTCCGTGTCAGTGAGCACATTGCCGTAAAAAGTACACAATCCTATACTGGAGTAACTGGACATGAAGTGAACATCAACTTTCCTCCTCCACATGCTGCTTTCCTGAAATACATTCACCGCAACTTCTTTCAATCCCAGTCCATAGGTATTTCCCGTTTGATTGTCAGCATGTATGCAGTTCTAGAGGCTCAGGACTCTCGAGCAGTCAAGGGTTGGTTGGCGGCCACTCATATGCTATCATTGGGAGGGACTGGACTTGGACTGATCGACTGGTTCTTTAAAATGGTGAAAGACAGCGACAAACAGGCATCTCAATGTTTGGGCTATTTCAACTATGGCAATCTGATGGGGAGTGTTGCCAAGTTGGCATACTGGGGTCGAATTTCAGCGGGACAAGTGACATAGAGATGGTGTCGACTAATCAGTGAAGAATACCTGTCAATGTACTCAACAAAGAAAAACCGCCTTGTCTTAGTCATTCACAACAGGCGGTTTTTATTTGATTTATCTTAAGAAAATTATTTTAAAATAAAATGGAGCTAGCGCATGTGGATCTGTTGCTCAAAAAGGAATTAATATTTGAAATAAAATTTTAGGGGCGGAAATGCTTTCAAAAACGACACCGTCAGAATCTTAGAAAAATGTGGAGGTCCCCTTTGAAATTTAATATTAGGGACAGTGCTAGTAACCTGAAAGGGGGTAAACAATAAATAAAATAATTATAGTTATTGTAGAAGGGTCAAGAACAATGAGGGCAAGAGATAGGAGTATTGTGAAAGTTTCCTGTGTAAATATAAAAAGGTCCGGATGTGCCCAAGCCCCTGCCCGTTGTAAAAGTATTAGTTTGTAAGAGTCCGTATCGTAAAGATTTATTACAAGTGAACCTGATAAGTGAAAGCGAAGTGAACCTGATAAGCGAAAACTAAGTGAGCCCGATAAGCGAAAGTGTTTATGACTTGATAGTAAAGATAGGACTGGGCAATATGATTGAATATTTTGATGTTAAATGCTTATCGGAAATAACAAGGAAATATTAATCCTGGTTAAATGTGTTTTTGGTTTTAAAAGTAAAGATAGGTTGTTTTTCTTAAAGGTGCATATTTCTAAATTAAAATTTAATTTCGAAATGCGAAATTTGAGAACTCAATAAACATTAGCCTCCCCCCCCCCGCAAAGGTCAGTATGTTTTATTTTCAGGACAATTATATTGTCGAAAAGGAATTGAAGATGGGTCTAAAACAATAAAATTGGCAATATAATTTATTTCTAAATTAACTTCAAGAATTGATTATATATTTATGTATTAATTTGGCCCAAAACACAAAACAAGTTAAGTATGAGAGTCCAGTAGTTTATTATAATAATACAAATAAATATTGGAATATAAAAGGGTGATGTGACGACGTTTTTATTTCAGCAATTGTATGCCTAAGATGAGAAGTCATAATATAAAATGCCAGTGTAAGTGTGTGATAGGAATGTTGTTGTAAACCATGTAATTTTCAGGGACAATGGATGGCATTAATGGTGTATGAAATTAATACACAGAGGTATTGCGATATATCATGAGATACATTTATTCCCTGTTCCTTCAAATGTCGAAGGACAGGGTAATTTTGGTAATGTTGTGGTGTTGTTGTCCCCTGTTCCTTCCAATAGAGAAGGACAGGGTAATATTTTTGGTATACAATGAGTTTTATTGATAGTGATATTTCTTCCCTGTTCCTTCAAATGTAGAAGGACAGGGTAATATTGTTTTTTTTTTTTTTAATCACTTATGAGGTTTATTGTGTGTAAACAATTGATTATTGTGCCATTGTAATCCCTATCAATGGATTGTATTGTAACTAACAACATATGGTAATGGTTTACATGTACTATAAAAACGGTACATGATTGTCAGCATGTATGCAGTTCTAGAGGCTCAGGACTCTCGAGCAGTCAAGGGTTGGTTGGCGGCCACTCATATGCTATCATTAAGAGGGACTGGACTTGGACTGATCGACTGGTTCTTTAAAATGGTGAAAGACAGCGACAAACAGGCATCTCAATGTTTGGGCTATTTCAACTATGGCAATCTGATGGGGAGTGTTGCCAAGTTGCCATACTGGGGTCGAATTTCAGCGGGACAAGTGACATGGAGTTGGTGTCGACTAATCAGTGAAGAATACCTGTCAATGTACTCAACAAAGAAAAACCGCCTTGTCTTAGTCACAACAGGTCGACAATCTTTAGTCATGTGCTGAAATAATGATGGTGGTTCCACATTAGCACAGGCAACGTTACAAACGGAGAAAGATGATCTTGGTCCCCCAAAGTCTACAGTAACATTTGTATGTAGTTTCATGATATCATGTCCTATCAGTACATCAGTACATAACCTTTCAATTACAAGCATTTTGATTTGTTTGTAAGCATTGTCTTGTACATACAGATCTACCCTAACATACCCTTTAATTGGTGAAACGAGTGACGTAGATGCCATCGACACCTGTTTGACTTCTGGAAATGTTTTAAGGTTGTTAGCCTTTACAAAACTACTATCAATAAAACTATCAGAACTTCCAGTATCAACTAAAAACTTAGCAGAAATTCCGTTTACATTTCCGGATACAATTGCTTTAGATAATACTTTGGGTGTTACTGCTGAAGTTATTATGGGACATGTTGTTAAAGAGGCTGAATTTATCTTACCTTTTTTAAGATTCTTAGATAAACAAACTCTGAGAAAATGACCAGTTTTCGAGCAACCTTTACAAATAGCATCTTTTGCAGGGCAGTCATCTCTTGAAATATGTCTTGCTCTTCCACAAAAATAACATTTCTGTCGGAGTCCGTGTGCTGATACAGCAGCAGCAGTAGAATTGTCTTCCTGAGTTTTTAGTTTGTCTGAAGGAATCTTTAAATTACTACTCGTATCAACGTTGTGACAATATGATTGAGGTACCTCTGAAGTCATGGAATAAGCGTCCGCATGTTTCTGAGCTGACTCTAAGGAACGAGCTATTTCTTCACCTTTTTCCAAGGTTAAAACGTTATGTTCCAGAATACGTTGTCTGATTTGAGAAGAATTTAAACCACTAATAAAGGCATCTCTGATAGACTCATCACTATAGGTTTTAGCATCGACATTTACGAAATCACACTCCTTACTAAGAGATTTAAGCGTTTGCAAATAGTGATTTATTGATTCTCCTTCTTGTTGTTTATGGTTAGCAAGCAAGTGTCTAGCAAAAAGTACATTTTTCTTAGGTATGAATAATGTTTCTAAATTTGTATAGCGTTGTTAGATTGGAGGAGCAGGTAGCAGTGCTATTAGTGAAAAGAGCCAGCCAACCACAAGATCTACGAGGCCGCCGCACTGCACCGACCGCCAGGTCATTGGGGGAGCTGTGCATCGACTCCACATCAACCACATCCCTCGGCAATGGCGATGGCGATGGCTACCTCCGGACTGATACTGGACGTCGGGCTATCCTACCACACCACCCCTCGGACTACGCATCACGGCCTCCACGTAGTGATAAGTACCAAGATTGTTATTTAAAAGTGTGCATGTGGAGGGATATTATTGTACTTAATCCGGGATGAGTGTTTTAAAGGTTTAGGTTCCTACCGTGATTTCAGCTTCGGGCTAGGGAAAGATATGTACCATAGTTCTAATTTATTTATGCTGAATCGCGGTAGGAAGTAGGCTCTTGTTAACTAGACGCGGTGCGTGGACATTGTTTGTTCAGTTAGACCGGTCAATCAGCTGATCGAGCTACGGTGATACGTTCCGATCCGGCTCGCTGTAGAGAGAGAAGGGGTCAGTCGAGTCTTGGAGTTTCCACGAGAAGGTGTACCGGTCGAAGCTTTTTTCTCTAACCCTATAGTTGGGATTTAGAGTAATTATTTATCGCGTGTAAATTCAATTTCAAGTATTTAAATTTCTTTAGTGCGTTTTAGTTTCCGATCTGCCTCCGTAATCTTCAAAGTAGTAAGTCCCGTACCAGCGTATAGTTAATATCTTTTATTTTTATAATACTGTAATTAAAATTTCTAAAGTTTCCCATCTTTCAGAGTCTGAAAATTTAATTCAATTTTTTGAAGTATTGTGAATTAAATTTTGGTCATAAAGTAAATATCAAGTTTTGTGTTATATTAATTTTGAGTATTTTGAGAAGAGAACTTTTTATTTTGTTTTGTTAATTTAAACCATTTTTGGAGAAGTATACATTTTATGTTTAATTTTAATTTTAATACCTTTTGATCAGACTCTTAATTAGATTTGTTCGATTGAGTGACATTTTGAAGAAAATTGAATCAAAAGTTTGTAAACTTTGTTAACTTTTTGGTGAACTTAAATTTCGGAATAAATCAAGTATTTCCGAAAAGTTGTTTTAATTTATAAAGTATTAGCTCCACATAAATTCAATATATGTACTATAAAAACGGTACATGATTGTCAGCATGTATGCAGTTCTAGAGGCTCAGGACTCTCGAGCAGTCAAGGGTTGGTTGGCGGCCACTCATATGCTATCATTGGGAAGGACTGGACTTGGACTGATCGACTGGTTCTTTAAAATGGTGAAAGACAGCGACAAACAGGCATCTCAATGTTTGGGCTATTTCAACTATGGCAATCTGATGGGGAGTGTTGCCAAGTTGGCATACTGGGGTCGAATTTCAGCGGGACAAGTGACATGGAGATGGTGTCGACTAATCAGTGAAGAATACCTGTCAATGTACTCAACAAAGAAAAACTTGATTGTCAGCATGTATGCAGTTCTAGAGGCTCAGGACTCTCGAGCAGTCAAGGGTTGGTTGGCGGCCACTCATATGCTATCATTGGGAAGGACTGGACTTGGACTGATCGACTGGTTCTTTAAAATGGTGAAAGACAGCGACAAACAGGCATCTCAATGTTTGGGCTATTTCAACTATGGCAATCTGATGGGGAGTGTTGCCAAGTTGGCATACTGGGGTCGAATTTCAGCGGGACAAGTGACATGGAGTTGGTGTCGACTAATCAGTGAAGAATACCTGTCAATGTACTCAACAAAGAAAAACCGCCTTGTCTTAGTTACTCACAACAGGTCGACAATCTTTAGTCATGTGCTGAAATACTGATGGTGGTTCCACATTAGCACAGGCAACGTTACAAACGGAGAAAGATGATCTTGGTCCCCCAAAGTCTACAGTAACATTTGTATGTAGTTTCATGATATCATGTCCTATCAGTACATCAGTACATAACCTTTCAATTACAAGCATTTTGATTTGTTTGTAAGCATTGTCTTGTACATACAGATCTACCCTAACATACCCTTTAATTGGTGAAACGAGTGACGTAGATGCCATCGACACCTGTTTGACTTCTGGAAATGTTTTAAGGTTGTTAGCCTTTACAAAACTACTATCAATAAAACTATCAGAACTTCCAGTATCAACTAAAAACTTAGCAGAAATTCCGTTTACATTTCCGGATACAATTGCTTTAGATAATACTTTGGGTGTTACTGCTGAAGTTATTATGGGACATGTTGTTAAAGAGGCTGAATTTATCTTACCTTTTTAAGATTCTTAGATAAACAAACTCTGAGAAAATGACCAGTTTTCGAGCAACCTTTACAAATAGCATCTTTTGCAGGGCAGTCATCTCTTGAAATATGTCTTGCTCTTCCACAAAAATAACATTTCTGTCGGAGTCCGTGTGCTGATACAGCAGCAGCAGTAGAATTGTCTTCCTGAGTTTTTAGTTTGTCTGAAGGAATCTTTAAATTACTACTCGTATCAACGTTGTGACAATATGATTGAGGTACCTCTGAAGTCATGGAATAAGCGTCCGCATGTTTCTGAGCTGACTCTAAGGAACGAGCTATTTCTTCACCTTTTTCCAAGGTTAAAACGTCATGTTCCAGAATACGTTGTCTGATTTGAGAAGAATTTAAACCACTAATAAAGGCATCTCTGATAGACTCATCACTATAGGTTTTAGCATCGACATTTACGAAATCACACTCCTTACTAAGAGATTTAAGCGTTTGCAAATAGTGATTTATTGATTCTCCTTCTTGTTGTTTATGGTTAGCAAGCAAGTGTCTAGCAAAAAGTACATTTTTCTTAGGTATGAATAATGTTTCTAAAGTTTGTATAGCATTGTTGTAATCTTTACACTCACTGATAAATTCATAGTTTTCATAGGTTAGAAAGTTCACTAGTACTCCAAGTTTCTTATCTTCTTTAACTTCAGCATTTTCTATGAATGTATTGAACGTTTGAAACCAATGTTTCCATTGTTTAGAAGCATTTGTTGTTTCAGGGCTGCATGCAGATTTATCAGGTTTCAGTAGTTTTTCCATTACAGAGTATTGAAGATAGTGTAGCAAAATTGTTGATTAAATTGTAATGAAACTAAGAAAACCTTTTTACAAACTAAGGCTTTAATCAACAAAATTCAACTAGATAACCTTAGATATTCAATGAGAATGTATAAACAATTACTTAACATCTTCTTTAAAAATAACAGATGATCTAGTTATGTTTACATGGAGTAAATTATATAACACATTCATAATATTTGTGTTCTTTACAGTGTTATTTCATGCCTGTTGACACAAATTTACATAAGTAATTTCAGAACAACCCAACTCCAAAAACTGCTTTATTTTTTTAACATCAAAATAAAAAAAATAAATAATGAATGACAAAAGAAATAGCTTATCACACCTTTGTATAAGCACATAAAAATATGATGTCGAGACGTCAGAACCAGAGGGTTCCATCTGCAATTTTTTGATTTTTTCATTTTATTGTATTAATGTGTACATTAAGCCTTTTTGTACTAATATATAACACAATCTTTGTGTAATTATGAACAGTTAATATTTTACAAGCAGGGAAATTTAGTTCCATCTGCATAAGTTGGCAAACTTGAGAACCAGACAGTTCTATCTGCATCAGCTGGGAATAGTATTGTTTCACTGCTGGTAAGGTTATGTTGTCGTGTTAATGTGTTAAAAGTAATTTCATTGTGTGTTTGTAAACATATTAAAATGGATGGTGATATCATAAATAAATGGATTGATGACAGTTTAAATGATAGTTTGTCAATAGAAAACATCAATAGTGATGATGAATATATACCTTCACCTGACGACAGTAACAGCGAAGAGGATTGTATTCTTTCACCAAACCCAAAACGACGAAGACTTTGTAAAAGGTATGAATATATATATTTGTTTATTTTAGATTTGTTTAGATTATATCTGTGGTCATTTTAATATCAAATATAGGTAGCTTTGCAGTAATTGACTATTTTTGACGGATTTTATAGTCAACCCTTGCAAAATCGCTTTAAAAATCTATGACATTCGGGCGCATTTCAACTGCCAGTTAGTGGGTTAACTGTTATATTTTAACAATGATTTGACGGTTATAAACAAAAGTTAGTCATCATAAAATATTCATGTTACTTAACTTGAAGTTTTAACCATGGCGTAGGCCTAGTATGTCTCCATCTTGCAGAGAATAACTAAAAACTACTGTAAACTTATTATGTAAACATGATGTTTTTATGCTTTGGCCTTTTAAAAAAGCTTTATCGTTGACTTTTGGCTTTATGTTCTAACATCGTTTGTTTATTTTCAGGTTGTTTGATGCAGACGACACGGATAAAACTTCCAGTGAAGCCCAAACGAACAATACCGATCCAGCTCTGGAAAATGAAGGAAGCTATAGTTCTGTTTGTGATGTTAGCCCAACAGTGAACCAAAGTGGAAAAATAAATCGATCTCTAGTTCCTTACAGTGAAACAGAATCAGAAAAAGACTCCACTTCTGATGAACTAACGCCGATGAAGGAAAAGAAAAAAACTAGAAAAAGACAGCGGAATCCGAAGAATTGGAAGAAAAATGTTAGGAAGGAGAGGCGACAAACGGGTAGATCATACACCAGCTCATGTGGTAAGATTGTTCCTCAAAAGAACCTTCAACACTTAGACTGCAAATGTAAATTTAAATGTAGTAATAAAGTAAGCAAAGATGAGCGTGAAGCTGTTATGCTGAGCTATTATAAAATAGACCAAAATGAAAAATATCATTTCATACTAAGAAATACAGAGTGCAAAATGTCAGTAAGAACAAAGGTGAAAAATAATCCCCAGAAAAAGAATTCCTTTTCATATTTTTTACATATAAACAACGAAAAGATTAGAGTTTGTAAACAGTTTTTTCTCCAAACTATTTTAGTGAGTCAGAAGACCATTTACAATGTTCACAATAATAAGGACAAATCAAGTGAAGTACCGAAATCGGACGAAAGAGGAAAAAAAACTAAAGACAGGACGCAAAAAGCTGATAAAGATATTCTTAGGAAACATATTGAATCTTTTGCAAAAGTCGAGTCCCATTACTGCAGGGCAAAAACAGCAAAAGAATATCTTAGCCCTGACTTAAATATCAGTAGAATGTTTGACATGTACCTTGAACATTGCAAGGAACTTAAGGTGAAACCTCTATCCATATCAATGTATAGATCTATTTTCAATAATGAATATAATTTGGATTTTTTGCTACCCAAGTCCGACAGATGTGACTTGTGCGAAGAATACTCTATGTCCCTAAAAGAAAATCGAATGACAGAAGAGCTTGCTGCCAAATATGATGATCATATGTTCAATAAAACATTTATGAGAAATGAAAGAAAAAAAGACCGAGAGAGTAATGAAGTCGTTGTATGTTTTGACTTACAAAATGTTATAGCGCTACCTAGGGCTAACGTAAGCTGTTTTTTTTACAAAAGAAAGTTGAACGTATACAACTTAACTGCACATTGCTCAAAAGACAAAAAAGGCTATTGCGCATTTTGGCATGAAGCGCTTTGTGGTCGTTCTGGGAATGATATTGCCAGTGCAGTGGTAAAAATAATGGAAAAAATAAGTTCAGCGTTTCCAGATGTTAAAGATTATATTTTGTGGAGTGACAGTTGTGTTCCCCAAAACAGAAACTCTGTCATTTCATATGCCATTTCTTTATTTATGGCAAAAAATAAACACATTGAACGAGTAACAATGAAATATTCTACTCCAGGCCATTCATGCATACAGGAAGTAGATAATGTGCATTCCAACATTGAAAAGGCACTCAAAGTAACTGAGGTTTGGTCCCCTGTTTCTCTTTTAAGAGTAATCATCGCATCTAATAAAAAGTCACCTTATTCAGTAATCCAAATGTTGACAAATGACTTCTTCGACTTCCAAGCACAAAGCAAGAACCTTGCGTATCAAGATTGCCCTTATACTAAAGTGTGCCAACTTCAATTTTGCCAATCTAATTTACTATCAGTAAAGTTTAAAACCAGCCATGATCCTTTGGAACCTTGGAACTGCATTAACTTGGTGAAAAAAAATAAGTCGAACAGATCTACAGGACGAGCAACAACTACTCTGCCGAGAATTCTCTGGGGAGCAAACGTAGTGCGAGACAGGAAGAAATTACCTTCAGACAAGATTAAAGACATAAAATCTATGATGAAATGGATGCCTACAGTTGATTAAAAACAGTTTAAATACAGTTTTGAATTAAGGACCTTTTGGACTTTAAATATTGATTTGTACTCAGGGACAAAAGGTTCCATCTGCACGTTTTGTTTTGTTTAAAAATGCCTAAAAAATTGTATTTTACTAATATTTCAATAAACTGGGGTTTTTGTAAACACTAACAAACTGTTGATTATTTATAACCTAGAATTTCTTTCAGTACAATATAAAGTTGCCCTGCAGAAGGTCTTAAACTTTAAAACGCTCTACTGTAAAATTTGTTAAAATGCAGATAGAACCCTCTGGTTCTGACGTCTCGATGTGTAAGTATTATTAAATGATGAAACAGTAAGGTTTTATTTTATTTCCCGAACATTTACTACGGATATGATGTGTTTCCCAAATGACCGATTCAATTGTTTTTATTATTCACAGGTAAATTATTATATGATATGCTAGATGTAAATTAGTTCAAAAAATAAATTATTTTACAATTTATATAAATTTTCACATTGTATAAATTTTTCATCTTCCTCGATTCCTTCTCTACAACTATCTGGGCTTTATTCCTGCAAAAACAACTCCTCAAGACATCCTCAACTCATGGTTATCTGCACTAGTTGTAGTCTCTATAGGTGATGAAGTTTATGTCTATCCAACCGGGACAGCAAATCCGACTCCCGGAGCTCTCCCTGAAGGGGCAGAAATTCCGGTTATGAGATATGTAATCAATACCGGGCTTGATGATGAACGTGTTACATATGGCACTCAAGACCAGATTGTGGAATGTGATCGAAACAGTGCTTCTGAATGGTCTGCAGCAATGTTGGCAGCTCTTCAGCTTAATAGTCCTGAGGAAAACAAACTAGAAGCCATTCGTCAGATCTGTTTTTTGGTCGATAGCTGTTTTCGTTGCATGGTAAAAGAACCTTTCCGTGTCAGTGAGCACATTGCCGTAAAAAGTACACAATCCTATACTGGAGTAACTGGACATGAAGTGAACATCAACTTTCCTCCTCCACATGCTGCTTTCCTGAAATACATTCACCGCAACTTCTTTCAATCCCAGTCCATAGGTATTTCCCGTTTGATTGTCAGCATGTATGCAGTTCTAGAGGCTCAGGACTCTCGAGCAGTCAAGGGTTGGTTGGCGGCCACTCATATGCTATCATTGGGAGGGACTGGACTTGGACTGATCGACTGGTTCTTTAAAATGGTGAAAGACAGCGACAAACAGGCATCTCAATGTTTGGGCTATTTCAACTATGGCAATCTGATGGGGAGTGTTGCCAAGTTGGCATACTGGGGTCGAATTTCAGCGGGACAAGTGACATAGAGATGGTGTCGACTAATCAGTGAAGAATACCTGTCAATGTACTCAACAAAGAAAAACCGCCTTGTCTTAGTCATTCACAACAGGCGGTTTTTATTTGATTTATCTTAAGAAAATTATTTTAAAATAAAATGGAGCTAGCGCATGTGGATCTGTTGCTCAAAAAGGAATTAATATTTGAAATAAAATTTTAGGGGCGGAAATGCTTTCAAAAACGACACCGTCAGAATCTTAGAAAAATGTGGAGGTCCCCTTTGAAATTTAATATTAGGGACAGTGCTAGTAATCTGAAAGGGGGTAAACAATAAATAAAATAATTATAGTTATTGTAGAAGGGTCAAGAACAATGAGGGCAAGAGATAGGAGTATTGTGAAAGTTTCCTGTGTAAATATAAAAAGGTCCGGATGTGCCCAAGCCCCTGCCCGTTGTAAAAGTATTAGTTTGTAAGAGTCCGTATCGTAAAGATTTATTACAAGTGAACCTGATAAGTGAAAGCGAAGTGAACCTGATAAGCGAAAACTAAGTGAGCCCGATAAGCGAAAGTGTTTATGACTTGATAGTAAAGATAGGACTGGGCAATATGATTGAATATTTTGATGTTAAATGCTTATCGGAAATAACAAGGAAATATTAATCCTGGTTAAATGTGTTTTTGGTTTTAAAAGTAAAGATAGGTTGTTTTTCTTAAAGGTGCATATTTCTAAATTAAAATTTAATTTCGAAATGCGAAATTTGAGAACTCAATAAACATTAGCCTCCCCCCCCCCCGCAAAGGTCAGTATGTTTTATTTTCAGGACAATTATATTGTCGAAAAGGAATTGAAGATGGGTCTAAAACAATAAAATTGGCAATATAATTTATTTCTAAATTAACTTCAAGAATTGATTATATATTTATGTATTAATTTGGCCCAAAACACAAAACAAGTTAAGTATGAGAGTCCAGTAGTTTATTATAATAATACAAATAAATATTGGAATATAAAAGGGTGATGTGATGACGTTTTTATTTCAGCAATTGTATGCCTAAGATGAGAAGTCATAATATAAAATGCCAGTGTAAGTGTGTGATAGGAATGTTGTTGTAAACCATGTAATTTTCAGGGACAATGGATGGCATTAATGGTGTATGAAATTAATACACAGAGGTATTGCGATATATCATGAGATACATTTATTCCCTGTTCCTTCAAATGTCGAAGGACAGGGTAATTTTTGGTAATGTTGTGGTGTTGTTGTCCCCTGTTCCTTCCAATAGAGAAGGACAGGGTAATATTTTTTGGTATACAATGAGTTGTATTGATAGTGATATTTCTTCCCTGTTCCTTCAAATGTAGAAGGACAGGGTAATATTGTTTTTTTTTTTTTAATCACTATATGAGGTTTATTGTGTGTAAACAATTGATTATTGTGCCATTGTAATCCCTGTAAATGGAGTGTATTGTAATTAACAACATATGGTAATGGTTTACATGTACTATAAAAACGGTACATGATTGTCAGCATGTATGCAGTTCTAGAGGCTCAGGACTCTCGAGCAGTCAAGGGTTGGTTGGCGGCCACTCATATGCTATCATTAAGAGGGACTGGACTTGGACTGATCGACTGGTTCTTTAAAATGGTGAAAGACAGCGACAAACAGGCATCTCAATGTTTGGGCTATTTCAACTATGGCAATCTGATGGGGAGTGTTGCCAAGTTGCCATACTGGGGTCGAATTTCAGCGGGACAAGTGACATGGAGTTGGTGTCGACTAATCAGTGAAGAATACCTGTCAATGTACTCAACAAAGAAAAACCGCCTTGTCTTAGTCACTCACAACAGGTCGACAATCTTTAGTCATGTGCTGAAATACTGATGGTGGTTCCACATTAGCACAGGCAACGTTACAAACGGAGAAAGATGATCTTGGTCCCCCAAAGTCTACAGTAACATTTGTATGTAGTTTCATGATATCATGTCCTATCAGTACATCAGTACATAACCTTTCAATTACAAGCATTTTGATTTGTTTGTAAGCATTGTCTTGTACATACAGATCTACCCTAACATACCCTTTAATTGGTGAAACGAGTGACGTAGATGCCATCGACACCTGTTTGACTTCTGGAAATGTTTTAAGGTTGTTAGCCTTTACAAAACTACTATCAATAAAACTATCAGAACTTCCAGTATCAACTAAAAACTTAGCAGAAATTCCGTTTACATTTCCGGATACAATTGCTTTAGATAATACTTTGGGTGTTACTGCTGAAGTTATTATGGGACATGTTGTTAAAGAGGCTGAATTTATCTTACCTTTTTAAGATTCTTAGATAAACAAACTCTGAGAAAATGACCAGTTTTCGAGCAACCTTTACAAATAGCATCTTTTGCAGGGCAGTCATCTCTTGAAATATGTCTTGCTCTTCCACAAAAATAACATTTCTGTCGGAGTCCGTGTGCTGATACAGCAGCAGCAGTAGAATTGTCTTCCTGAGTTTTTTAGTTTGTCTGAAGGAATCTTTAAATTACTACTCGTATCAACGTTTGTGACAATATGATTGAGGTACCTCTGAAGTCATGGAATAAGCGTCCGCATGTTTCTGAGCTGACTCTAAGGAACGAGCTATTTCTTCACCTTTTTCCAAGGTTAAAACGTCATGTTCCAGAATACGTTGTCTGATTTGAGAAGAATTTAAACCACTAATAAAGGCATCTCTGATAGACTCATCACTATAGGTTTTAGCATCGACATTTACGAAATCACACTCCTTACTAAGAGATTTAAGCGTTTGCAAATAGTGATTTATTGATTCTCCTTCTTGTTGTTTATGGTTAGCAAGCAAGTGTCTAGCAAAAAGTACATTTTTCTTAGGTATGAATAATGTTTCTAAAGTTTGTATAGCATTGTTGTAATCTTTACACTCACTGATAAATTCATAGTTTTCATAGGTTAGAAAGTTCACTAGTACTCCAAGTTTCTTATCTTCTTTAACTTCAGCATTTTCTATGAATGTATTGAACGTTTGAAACCAATGTTTCCATTGTTTAGAAGCATTTGTTGTTTCAGGGCTGCATGCAGATTTATCAGGTTTCAGTAGTTTTTCCATTACAGAGTATTGAAGATAGTGTAGCAAAATTGTTGATTAAATTGTAATGAAACTAAGAAAACCTTTTTACAAACTAAGGCTTTAATCAACAAAATTCAACTAGATAACCTTAGATATTCAATGAGAATGTATAAACAATTACTTAACATCTTCTTTAAAAATAACAGATGATCTAGTTATGTTTACATGGAGTAAATTATATAACACATTCATAATATTTGTGTTCTTTACAGTGTTATTTCATGCCTGTTGACACAAATTTACATAAGTAATTTCAGAACAACCCAACTCCAAAAACTGCTTTATTTTTTTAACATCAAAATAAAAAAAATAAATAATGAATGACAAAAGAAATAGCTTATCACACCTTTGTATAAGCACATAAAAATATGATGTGTAAGTATTATTAAATGATGAAACAGTAAGGTTTTATTTTATTTCCCGAACATTTACTACGGATATGATGTGTTTCCCAAATGACCGATTCAATTGTTTTTATTATTCACAGGTAAATTATTATATGATATGCTAGATGTAAATTAGTTCAAAAAATAAATTATTTTACAATTTATATAAATTTTCACATTGTATAAATTTTTCATCTTCCTCGATTCCTTCTCTACAACTATCTGGGCTTTATTCCTGCAAAAACAACTCCTCAAGACATCCTCAACTCATGGTTATCTGCACTAGTTGTAGTCTCTATAGGTGATGAAGTTTATGTCTATCCAACCGGGACAGCAAATCCGACTCCCGGAGCTCTCCCTGAAGGGGCAGAAATTCCGGTTATGAGATATGTAATCAATACCGGGCTTGATGATGAACGTGTTACATATGGCACTCAAGACCAGATTGTGGAATGTGATCGAAACAGTGCTTCTGAATGGTCTGCAGCAATGTTGGCAGCTCTTCAGCTTAATAGTCCTGAGGAAAACAAACTAGAAGCCATTCGTCAGATCTGTTTTTTGGTCGATAGCTGTTTTCGTTGCATGGTAAAAGAACCTTTCCGTGTCAGTGAGCACATTGCCGTAAAAAGTACACAATCCTATACTGGAGTAACTGGACATGAAGTGAACATCAACTTTCCTCCTCCACATGCTGCTTTCCTGAAATACATTCACCGCAACTTCTTTCAATCCCAGTCCATAGGTATTTCCCGTTTGATTGTCAGCATGTATGCAGTTCTAGAGGCTCAGGACTCTCGAGCAGTCAAGGGTTGGTTGGCGGCCACTCATATGCTATCATTGGGAGGGACTGGACTTGGACTGATCGACTGGTTCTTTAAAATGGTGAAAGACAGCGACAAACAGGCATCTCAATGTTTGGGCTATTTCAACTATGGCAATCTGATGGGGAGTGTTGCCAAGTTGGCATACTGGGGTCGAATTTCAGCGGGACAAGTGACATGGAGATGGTGTCGACTAATCAGTGAAGAATACCTGTCAATGTACTCAACAAAGAAAAACCGCCTTGTCTTAGTCATTCACAACAGGCGGTTTTTATTTGATTTATCTTAAGAAAATTATTTTAAAATAAAATGGAGCTAGCGCATGTGGATCTGTTGCTCAAAAAGGAATTAATATTTGAAATAAAATTTTAGGGGCGGAAATGCTTTCAAAAACGACACCGTCAGAATCTTAGAAAAATGTGGAGGTCCCCTTTGAAATTTAATATTAGGGACAGTGCTAGTAATCTGAAAGGGGGTAAACAATAAATAAAATAATTATAGTTATTGTAGAAGGGTCAAGAACAATGAGGGCAAGAGATAGGAGTATTGTGAAAGTTTCCTGTGTAAATATAAAAAGGTCCGGATGTGCCCAAGCCCCTGCCCGTTGTAAAAGTATTAGTTTGTAAGAGTCCGTATCGTAAAGATTTATTACAAGTGAACCTGATAAGTGAAAGCGAAGTGAACCTGATAAGCGAAAACTAAGTGAGCCCGATAAGCGAAAGTGTTTATGACTTGATAGTAAAGATAGGACTGGGCAATATGATTGAATATTTTGATGTTAAATGCTTATCGGAAATAACAAGGAAATATTAATCCTGGTTAAATGTGTTTTTGGTTTTAAAAGTAAAGATAGGTTGTTTTTCTTAAAGGTGCATATTTCTAAATTAAAATTTAATTTCGAAATGCGAAATTTGAGAACTCAATAAACATTAGCCTCCCCCCCCCCCGCAAAGGTCAGTATGTTTTATTTTCAGGACAATTATATTGTCGAAAAGGAATTGAAGATGGGTCTAAAACAATAAAATTGGCAATATAATTTATTTCTAAATTAACTTCAAGAATTGATTATATATTTATGTATTAATTTGGCCCAAAACACAAAACAAGTTAAGTATGAGAGTCCAGTAGTTTATTATAATAATACAAATAAATATTGGAATATAAAAGGGTGATGTGACGACGTTTTTATTTCAGCAATTGTATGCCTAAGATGAGAAGTCATAATATAAAATGCCAGTGTAAGTGTGTGATAGGAATGTTGTTGTAAACCATGTAATTTTCAGGGACAATGGATGGCATTAATGGTGTATGAAATTAATACACAGAGGTATTGCGATATATCATGAGATACATTTATTCCCTGTTCCTTCAAATGTCGAAGGACAGGGTAATTTTGGTAATGTTGTGGTGTTGTTGTCCCCTGTTCCTTCCAATAGAGAAGGACAGGGTAATATTTTTGGTATACAATGAGTTGTATTGATAGTGATATTTCTTCCCTGTTCCTTCAAATGTAGAAGGACAGGGTAATATTGTTTTTTTTTTTTTAATCACTATATGAGGTTTATTGTGTGTAAACAATTGATTATTGTGCCATTGTAATCCCTGTAAATGGAGTGTATTGTAATTAACAACATATGGTAATGGTTTACATGTACTATAAAAACGGTACATGATTGTCAGCATGTATGCAGTTCTAGAGGCTCAGGACTCTCGAGCAGTCAAGGGTTGGTTGGCGGCCACTCATATGCTATCATTAAGAGGGACTGGACTTGGACTGATCGACTGGTTCTTTAAAATGGTGAAAGACAGCGACAAACAGGCATCTCAATGTTTGGGCTATTTCAACTATGGCAATCTGATGGGGAGTGTTGCCAAGTTGCCATACTGGGGTCGAATTTCAGCGGGACAAGTGACATGGAGTTGGTGTCGACTAATCAGTGAAGAATACCTGTCAATGTACTCAACAAAGAAAAACCGCCTTGTCTTAGTCACTCACAACAGGTCGACAATCTTTAGTCATGTGCTGAAATACTGATGGTGGTTCCACATTAGCACAGGCAACGTTACAAACGGAGAAAGATGATCTTGGTCCCCCAAAGTCTACAGTAACATTTGTATGTAGTTTCATGATATCATGTCCTATCAGTACATCAGTACATAACCTTTCAATTACAAGCATTTTGATTTGTTTGTAAGCATTGTCTTGTACATACAGATCTACCCTAACATACCCTTTAATTGGTGAAACGAGTGACGTAGATGCCATCGACACCTGTTTGACTTCTGGAAATGTTTTAAGGTTGTTAGCCTTTACAAAACTACTATCAATAAAACTATCAGAACTTCCAGTATCAACTAAAAACTTAGCAGAAATTCCGTTTACATTTCCGGATACAATTGCTTTAGATAATACTTTGGGTGTTACTGCTGAAGTTATTATGGGACATGTTGTTAAAGAGGCTGAATTTATCTTACCTTTTTAAGATTCTTAGATAAACAAACTCTGAGAAAATGACCAGTTTTCGAGCAACCTTTACAAATAGCATCTTTTGCAGGGCAGTCATCTCTTGAAATATGTCTTGCTCTTCCACAAAAATAACATTTCTGTCGGAGTCCGTGTGCTGATACAGCAGCAGCAGTAGAATTGTCTTCCTGAGTTTTTAGTTTGTCTGAAGGAATCTTTAAATTACTACTCGTATCAACGTTGTGACAATATGATTGAGGTACCTCTGAAGTCATGGAATAAGCGTCCGCATGTTTCTGAGCTGACTCTAAGGAACGAGCTATTTCTTCACCTTTTTCCAAGGTTAAAACGTCATGTTCCAGAATACGTTGTCTGATTTGAGAAGAATTTAAACCACTAATAAAGGCATCTCTGATAGACTCATCACTATAGGTTTTAGCATCGACATTTACGAAATCACACTCCTTACTAAGAGATTTAAGCGTTTGCAAATAGTGATTTATTGATTCTCCTTCTTGTTGTTTATGGTTAGCAAGCAAGTGTCTAGCAAAAAGTACATTTTTCTTAGGTATGAATAATGTTTCTAAAGTTTGTATAGCATTGTTGTAATCTTTACACTCACTGATAAATTCATAGTTTTCATAGGTTAGAAAGTTCACTAGTACTCCAAGTTTCTTATCTTCTTTAACTTCAGCATTTTCTATGAATGTATTGAACGTTTGAAACCAATGTTTCCATTGTTTAGAAGCATTTGTTGTTTCAGGGCTGCATGCAGATTTATCAGGTTTCAGTAGTTTTTCCATTACAGAGTATTGAAGATAGTGTAGCAAAATTGTTGATTAAATTGTAATGAAACTAAGAAAACCTTTTTACAAACTAAGGCTTTAATCAACAAAATTCAACTAGATAACCTTAGATATTCAATGAGAATGTATAAACAATTACTTAACATCTTCTTTAAAAATAACAGATGATCTAGTTATGTTTACATGGAGTAAATTATATAACACATTCATAATATTTGTGTTCTTTACAGTGTTATTTCATGCCTGTTGACACAAATTTACATAAGTAATTTCAGAACAACCCAACTCCAAAAACTGCTTTATTTTTTTAACATCAAAATAAAAAAAATAAATAATGAATGACAAAAGAAATAGCTTATCACACCTTTGTATAAGCACATAAAAATATGATGTGTAAGTATTATTAAATGATGAAACAGTAAGGTTTTATTTTATTTCCCGAACATTTACTACGGATATGATGTGTTTCCCAAATGACCGATTCAATTGTTTTTATTATTCACAGGTAAATTATTATATGATATGCTAGATGTAAATTAGTTCAAAAAATAAATTATTTTACAATTTATATAAATTTTCACATTGTATAAATTTTTCATCTTCCTCGATTCCTTCTCTACAACTATCTGGGCTTTATTCCTGCAAAAACAACTCCTCAAGACATCCTCAACTCATGGTTATCTGCACTAGTTGTAGTCTCTATAGGTGATGAAGTTTATGTCTATCCAACCGGGACAGCAAATCCGACTCCCGGAGCTCTCCCTGAAGGGGCAGAAATTCCGGTTATGAGATATGTAATCAATACCGGGCTTGATGATGAACGTGTTACATATGGCACTCAAGACCAGATTGTGGAATGTGATCGAAACAGTGCTTCTGAATGGTCTGCAGCAATGTTGGCAGCTCTTCAGCTTAATAGTCCTGAGGAAAACAAACTAGAAGCCATTCGTCAGATCTGTTTTTTGGTCGATAGCTGTTTTCGTTGCATGGTAAAAGAACCTTTCCGTGTCAGTGAGCACATTGCCGTAAAAAGTACACAATCCTATACTGGAGTAACTGGACATGAAGTGAACATCAACTTTCCTCCTCCACATGCTGCTTTCCTGAAATACATTCACCGCAACTTCTTTCAATCCCAGTCCATAGGTATTTCCCGTTTGATTGTCAGCATGTATGCAGTTCTAGAGGCTCAGGACTCTCGAGCAGTCAAGGGTTGGTTGGCGGCCACTCATATGCTATCATTGGGAGGGACTGGACTTGGACTGATCGACTGGTTCTTTAAAATGGTGAAAGACAGCGACAAACAGGCATCTCAATGTTTGGGCTATTTCAACTATGGCAATCTGATGGGGAGTGTTGCCAAGTTGGCATACTGGGGTCGAATTTCAGCGGGACAAGTGACATAGAGATGGTGTCGACTAATCAGTGAAGAATACCTGTCAATGTACTCAACAAAGAAAAACCGCCTTGTCTTAGTCATTCACAACAGGCGGTTTTTATTTGATTTATCTTAAGAAAATTATTTTAAAATAAAATGGAGCTAGCGCATGTGGATCTGTTGCTCAAAAAGGAATTAATATTTGAAATAAAATTTTAGGGGCGGAAATGCTTTCAAAAACGACACCGTCAGAATCTTAGAAAAATGTGGAGGTCCCCTTTGAAATTTAATATTAGGGACAGTGCTAGTAATCTGAAAGGGGGTAAACAATAAATAAAATAATTATAGTTATTGTAGAAGGGTCAAGAACAATGAGGGCAAGAGATAGGAGTATTGTGAAAGTTTCCTGTGTAAATATAAAAAGGTCCGGATGTGCCCAAGCCCCTGCCCTTTGTAAAAGTATTAGTTTGTAAGAGTCCGTATCGTAAAGATTTATTACAAGTGAACCTGATAAGTGAAAGCGAAGTGAACCTGATAAGCGAAAACTAAGTGAGCCCGATAAGCGAAAGTGTTTATGACTTGATAGTAAAGATAGGACTGGGCAATATGATTGAATATTTTGATGTTAAATGCTTATCGGAAATAACAAGGAAATATTAATCCTGGTTAAATGTGTTTTTGGTTTTAAAAGTAAAGATAGGTTGTTTTTCTTAAAGGTGCATATTTCTAAATTAAAATTTAATTTCGAAATGCGAAAATTTGAGAACTCAATAAACATTAGCCTCCCCCCCCCCGCAAAGGTCAGTATGTTTTATTTTCAGGACAATTATATTGTCGAAAAGGAATTGAAGATGGGTCTAAAACAATAAAATTGGCAATATAATTTATTTCTAAATTAACTTCAAGAATTGATTATATATTTATGTATTAATTTGGCCCAAAACACAAAACAAGTTAAGTATGAGAGTCCAGTAGTTTATTATAATAATACAAATAAATATTGGAATATAAAAGGGTGATGTGACGACGTTTTTATTTCAGCAATTGTATGCCTAAGATGAGAAGTCATAATATAAAATGCCAGTGTAAGTGTGTGATAGGAATGTTGTTGTAAACCATGTAATTTTCAGGGACAATGGATGGCATTAATGGTGTATGAAATTAATACACAGAGGTATTGCGATATATCATGAGATACATTTATTCCCTGTTCCTTCAAATGTCGAAGGACAGGGTAATTTTGGTAATGTTGTGGTGTTGTTGTCCCCTGTTCCTTCCAATAGAGAAGGACAGGGTAATATTTTTGGTATACAATGAGTTGTATTGATAGTGATATTTCTTCCCTGTTCCTTCAAATGTAGAAGGACAGGGTAATATTGTTGTTTTTTTTTTAATCACTATATGAGGTTTATTGTGTGTAAACAATTGATTATTGTGCCATTGTAATCCCTGTAAATGGAGTGTATTGTAATTAACAACATATGGTAATGGTTTACATGTACTATAAAAACGGTACATGATTGTCAGCATGTATGCAGTTCTAGAGGCTCAGGACTCTCGAGCAGTCAAGGGTTGGTTGGCGGCCACTCATATGCTATCATTGGGAAGGACTGGACTTGGACTGATCGACTGGTTCTTTAAAATGGTGAAAGACAGCGACAAACAGGCATCTCAATGTTTGGGCTATTTCAACTATGGCAATCTGATGGGGAGTGTTGCCAAGATGGCATACTGGGGTCGAATTTCAGCGGGATAAGTGACATGGAGTTGGTGTCGACTAATCAGTGAAGAATACCTGTCAATGTACTCAACAAAGAAAAACCGCCTTGTCTTAGTCACTCACAACAGGTCGACAATCTTTAGTCATGTGCTGAAATAATGATGGTGGTTCCACATTAGCACAGGCAACGTTACAAACGGAGAAAGATGATCTTGGTCCCCCAAAGTCTACAGTAACATTTGTATGTAGTTTCATGATATCATGTCCTATCAGTACATAACCTTTCAATTACAAGCATTTTGATTTGTTTGTAAGCATTGTCTTGTACATACAGATCTACCCTAACATACCCTTTAATTGGTGAAACGAGTGACGTAGATGCCATCGACACCTGTTTGACTTCTGGAAATGTTTTAAGGTTGTTAGCCTTTACAAAACTACTATCAATAAAACTATCAGAACTTCCAGTATCAACTAAAAAACTTAGCAGAAATTCCGTTTACATTTACGGATACAATTGCTTTAGATAATACTTTGGGTGTTACTGCTGAAGTTATTATGGGACATGTTGTTAAAGAGGCTGAATTTATCTTACCTTTTTAAGATTCTTAGATAAACAAACTCTGAGAAAATGACCAGTTTTCGAGCAACCTTTACAAATAGCATCTTTTGCAGGGCAGTCATCTCTTGAAATATGTCTTGCTCTTCCACAAAAATAACATTTCTGTCGGAGTCCGTGTGCTGATACAGCAGCAGCAGTAGAATTGTCTTCCTGAGTTTTTAGTTTGTCTGAAGGAATCTTTAAATTACTACTCGTATCAACGTTGTGACAATATGATTGAGGTACCTCTGAAGTCATGGAATAAGCGTCCGCATGTTTCTGAGCTGACTCTAAGGAACGAGCTATTTCTTCACCTTTTTCCAAGGTTAGAACGTCATGTTCCAGAATACGTTGTCTGATTTGAGAAGAATTTAAACCACTAATAAAGGCATCTCTGATAGACTCATCACTATAGGTTTTAGCATCGACATTTACGAAATCACACTCCTTACTAAGAGATTTAAGCGTTTGCAAATAGTGATTTATTGATTCTCCTTCTTGTTGTTTATGGTTAGCAAGCAAGTGTCTAGCAAAAAGTACATTTTTCTTAGGTATGAATAATGTTTCTAAAGTTTGTATAGCATTGTTGTAATCTTTACACTCACTGATAAATTCATAGTTTTCATAGGTTAGAAAGTTCACTAGTACTCCAAGTTTCTTATCTTCTTTAACTTCAGCATTTTCTATGAATGTATTGAACGTTTGAAACCAATGTTTCCATTGTTTAGAAGCATTTGTTGTTTCAGGGCTGCATGCAGATTTATCAGGTTTCAGTAGTTTTTCCATTACAGAGTATTGAAGATAGTGTAGCAAAATTGTTGATTAAATTGTAATGAAACTAAGAAAACCTTTTTACAAACTAAGGCTTTAATCAACAAAATTCAACTAGATAACCTTAGATATTCAATGAGAATGTATAAACAATTACTTAACATCTTCTTTAAAAATAACAGATGATCTAGTTATGTTTACATGGAGTAAATTATATAACACATTCATAATATTTGTGTTCTTTACAGTGTTATTTCATGCCTGTTGACACAAATTTACATAAGTAATTTCAGAACAACCCAACTCCAAAAACTGCTTTATTTTTTTAACATCAAAATAAAAAAAATAAATAATGAATGACAAAAGAAATAGCTTATCACACCTTTGTATAAGCACATAAAAATATGATGTGTAAGTATTATTAAATGATGAAACAGTAAGGTTTTATTTTATTTCCCGAACATTTACTACGGATATGATGTGTTTCCCAAATGACCGATTCAATTGTTTTTATTATTCACAGGTAAATTATTATATGATATGCTAGATGTAAATTAGTTCAAAAAAATAAATTATTTTACAATTTATATAAATTTTCACATTGTATAAATTTTTCATCTTCCTCGATTCCTTCTCTACAACTATCTGGGCTTTATTCCTGCAAAAACAACTCCTCAAGACATCCTCAACTCATGGTTATCTGCACTAGTTGTAGTCTCTATAGGTGATGAAGTTTATGTCTATCCAACCGGGACAGCAAATCCGACTCCCGGAGCTCTCCCTGAAGGGGCAGAAATTCCGGTTATGAGATATGTAATCAATACCGGGCTTGATGATGAACGTGTTACATATGGCACTCAAGACCAGATTGTGGAATGTGATCGAAACAGTGCTTCTGAATGGTCTGCAGCAATGTTGGCAGCTCTTCAGCTTAATAGTCCTGAGGAAAACAAACTAGAAGCCATTCGTCAGATCTGTTTTTTGGTCGATAGCTGTTTTCGTTGCATGGTAAAAGAACCTTTCCGTGTCAGTGAGCACATTGCCGTAAAAAGTACACAATCCTATACTGGAGTAACTGGACATGAAGTGAACATCAACTTTCCTCCTCCACATGCTGCTTTCCTGAAATACATTCACCGCAACTTCTTTCAATCCCAGTCCATAGGTATTTCCCGTTTGATTGTCAGCATGTATGCAGTTCTAGAGGCTCAGGACTCTCGAGCAGTCAAGGGTTGGTTGGCGGCCACTCATATGCTATCATTGGGAGGGACTGGACTTGGACTGATCGACTGGTTCTTTAAAATGGTGAAAGACAGCGACAAACAGGCATCTCAATGTTTGGGCTATTTCAACTATGGCAATCTGATGGGGAGTGTTGCCAAGTTGGCATACTGGGGTCGAATTTCAGCGGGACAAGTGACATAGAGATGGTGTCGACTAATCAGTGAAGAATACCTGTCAATGTACTCAACAAAGAAAAACCGCCTTGTCTTAGTCATTCACAACAGGCGGTTTTTATTTGATTTATCTTAAGAAAATTATTTTAAAATAAAATGGAGCTAGCGCATGTGGATCTGTTGCTCAAAAAGGAATTAATATTTGAAATAAAATTTTAGGGGCGGAAATGCTTTCAAAAACGACACCGTCAGAATCTTAGAAAAATGTGGAGGTCCCCTTTGAAATTTAATATTAGGGACAGTGCTAGTAATCTGAAAGGGGGTAAACAATAAATAAAATAATTATAGTTATTGTAGAAGGGTCAAGAACAATGAGGGCAAGAGA
This sequence comes from Homalodisca vitripennis, assembly GCF_021130785.1. Taxonomy (NCBI): domain Eukaryota; kingdom Metazoa; phylum Arthropoda; class Insecta; order Hemiptera; family Cicadellidae; genus Homalodisca; species Homalodisca vitripennis. The sequence continues at coordinate 130,608 of NW_025776145.1, forward strand.
TAGGAGTATTGTGAAAGTTTCCTGTGTAAATATAAAAAGGTCCGGATGTGCCCAAGCCCCTGCCCTTTGTAAAAGTATTAGTTTGTAAGAGTCCGTATCGTAAAGATTTATTACAAGTGAACCTGATAAGTGAAAGCGAAGTGAACCTGATAAGCGAAAACTAAGTGAGCCCGATAAGCGAAAGTGTTTATGACTTGATAGTAAAGATAGGACTGGGCAATATGATTGAATATTTTGATGTTAAATGCTTATCGGAAATAACAAGGAAATATTAATCCTGGTTAAATGTGTTTTTGGTTTTTAAAAGTAAAGATAGGTTGTTTTTCTTAAAGGTGCATATTTCTAAATTAAAATTTAATTTCGAAATGCGAAATTTGAGAACTCAATAAACATTAGCCTCCCCCCCCCCCCCGCAAAGGTCAGTATGTTTTATTTTCAGGACAATTATATTGTCGAAAAGGAATTGAAGATGGGTCTAAAACAATAAAATTGGCAATATAATTTATTTCTAAATTAACTTCAAGAATTGATTATATATTTATGTATTAATTTGGCCCAAAACACAAAACAAGTTAAGTATGAGAGTCCAGTAGTTTATTATAATAATACAAATAAATATTGGAATATAAAAGGGTGATGTGACGACGTTTTTATTTCAGCATTTGTATTTTTTTTTTTTTTTTTTTTATAAGGGGCGAAAAACGCAGCAGTTATCATCGCCCTCAAGAGAAAATTGGCACCTACTCGTATTTGGTGGTGTCAATTAGGCAAACATAGATTACATTCTATAAGAAAAAATATAAATAGGAATGAAAGCAAGTAGTTGAGTAAATAATTTAAAATAACCTTAGAACTAGATAACAATACATGTAACAAGGGAAAGACTGTAAAGAGGTCTTAACCCATATAGGGGCTAAAAATATAAATAGAACAAAATAAGTACAAGGTACATAACATTAATTAAATAAACTGTAAAAACTTAACAAATTTTACTGCCACCAAGGTAGCTGTAAAGGGGCTAATTTGGCAGCTGTCATAATACTAATAAATAAAAATTAAATAATTAAATAATAAATTAATAAATATTAACAACAACCGATAATCGGAATAGATAAACTTAACACAATACTATATTTTGTTCATCAGCGACGTTGCTTTCAGAAAACATAAAAGTGTTTGAGTTGCCGTCTCGTCGTCGCAGAGAATATCGTTCAACGAAGCTGGCAGATTCGAGTTGCGCCTATGTACCGAGTAGCGAGGGCAGTCAACAAGCATATGTTCAACTGTAATAACAGTGTCACATGTGTCGCAGACCGGAGGATCATCTCTACTCATGAGGAAGCCATGTGTGAGAAGCGTATGGCCTAGCCGCAGGCGACACAACACAACCTCCTCACGACGACTCGGGCGGTTCGCTGTCTCCCAGAGTCCAACGCAGTCTTTAATACGACGTAACTTGTTGTTAACGACTGCCTGCCACTCGGTATTCCATTTGGCTTTCAGTTTGCCCTTCACTACCGGAATAATGTCGGAGGAAATTATCCGTGCGGTGTAAGGCTGGAGTTCCAATGCTTCTTTGGCTCCTCTATCTGCCAGCTCGTTTCCGGATATTCCAATGTGGCCAGGTACCCAGACAAGAAAGACAGCAACACCTTTGGACTGAAGGGACGACAAAGAGTGCCATATTTCGCGGATGATGATGTGTTTTGAAAACATGTCGCTGATGGCTTGTATACCACTAAGGGAGTCGCTGCAGATAACCAATTTTTTAGTCATAGGAAACGTTATATTTAGGGCCTTTTGGATGGCTGTTAATTCGGCCGTGAAAATGGAAGAGTCGTTGGGGAGACGAAACCCGTATCGTCTAACCCCAGTGACGAAAGCACATCCAGTTCTACAACGTTCCTTTGACCCGTCAGTATAGACAACATCGCAAGGTGCGAGGCTGCCTAGTATTTGACGGAATTCTTGTTGGTAGACTGTTTCTGGAGTGGAAACTTTTTTAAACTTAGAGAGATTTAAAATAATTTTTGGCATTGAGACGCTCCAGGGTGGGATATCACATTGATGAACGAATTTAAACTGGTAATCATTTAGGCCTATTTCATAAGCGTAGGATTTGGCCCTAACGCCTAAGGGTGAAGGAAGATTTGGTCTCGCTAGGAAAGAATTATAGAGTGGATTTCGCAGGACCGGTTCAAACGCAGGGTTTTCTGGCTTCCCTGAAAGAGCGTGAACATAGTTTAGGGACAGTTGTTGTCGTCTATGCGAAAGAGGGGGTTCTCCCGTTTCTGCGAGAAGACTATTAATAGGAGAAGATCGAAAAGCTCCAGTGGCCAGTCTTAAAGCAGAATTATGGACTGGGTCAAGCATTTTGAGAGCACTGGGTCTTGCGGACCCATATGCTTGACATCCATAATCTATACAGGAACGGATGGTGGCTTTGTAGAACCTGAGCATGCATGTCCTGTCAGCCCCCATTTTGTTCCGCTTAAAGCTCTCAGTATGTTCAAGCGCTTCACGCATCGATCTTTTAGGTCTTTCAGGTGAGGCACCCAAGTTAGCCGGGTATCAAATGTGAGACCCAGGAATTTGATATTGTCACAAGTAGTAATTCTCTGACCCAGCAAAGAGAGCGTTGGCTGCTCAACGGTACGCATTCTGGAGAAAACGATGGCTTTTGTTTTAGGTGGCGAAAAAGAAAAACCTGTAACTCCGCACCACTGCTCAAGCCTGTTGATGGTAAGCTGTAAAGCTCTCTCCCCCACCGCTAGCCTCTTTGTAGAGATGTAAATAGAGAAATCATCTACAAACAAAGAACAGCGCACAGGAGGGGTAACGCAGGACGATATGTTATTGATTGCAATGGCAAACAGAGTACAACTTAGAACGCTACCTTGTGGAATACCATTTTCCAGCGTGAAGGAATCGGAAATGGTGTTTCCAAGTTTGACCTGTATGGTTCTTTCCGACAAGAAGCCCTGTATGAAAGAAACCATGTGGCCCCCTACACCCCAAGATATTAAAGCATTTAATATCCCCCTTCTCCAAGCTTTGTCATAAGCCTTGGAAATGTCGAAGAATACCGCGATCAACTGTTTTCTTTCAATAAAGGAATTCAGGATTGCCGATTCCAAGGCAAGTAGATGGTCACTAGTAGACCGGCCTTGTCGGAATCCGCACTGGGAGGGTGAAAGAAGATTATTTTTCTCCAGAAACCAAACAAGACGTCTGTTGACCATCCTTTCGAATACTTTGCAGAGACTGCTAGTAAGCGAAATTGGTCTATAGGCTCCTGGAGAAGTTCTATCTTGGCCGGGTTTTTGGAGAGCGATAATGTGTGAGCGACGCCAAGAATTAGGGAATGTGTTTTCTAAATATATTCTATTATATAATTTCAGAAGATCTTGTTTTCCATCCTCCGTCAGGTTCCGCAACATAGCATAATGTATGTTATCGGGACCTGGAGCAGAATTTGATGTCGCCTTTAGTGATGAATCAAGTTCATCAATGGTAAAGGGAAGGTTTAAAGGAGAGTTGTTATTGATATTTAAATTTAGAGCATGTCTTTCTGTATTTGTTTTTAAATTTTGAAACTCCCTATTGTAAGATGACGTTTTTGAAATTTCCGCAAAATGTGAGCCGAGTAAATTGGAAACTGTCAAGGGATCAGTTACCACATCGGTACCATTTTTCAGAGCAATAAGAGAAGGTGGGGGGGTCTTGCAGCAAACAGATCGAAGCTTCCTCCAAACATCAGATGCAGGAGTTGTTCGTTTTATTAGATCTGTGTAGTCCAACCAGGACTGCCGCCGTCTCTGTCTAAAAACCTGTCTTGCTTTTGCCCGTGCTCCTCTGTACCTACTTAAATTTTCTTCATTCGGTGATCTGTTGAACTGTCTTAAACATTTTCGACGTTCCTTTAGAGCCGCCGAACATTCTTCAGACCACCAAGAAACCTGGCGTTTGTTTGGTGAACCTGAGGATTTTGGAATGCTCCGCTCTGCTGATGTTATAATATTACATGTAAATAATTCAGTGGCTGTATTTATGTCGTTTAGTTCGATATTACTAGTTTGAGAAACCATGTTCTTTTTGTACTCGTTCCAGTCAGCCCTCTTAATTTTCCACCTGGGACACCTGCCTGTCGAAGACGGAAAGGATTGAAAAGCCACGGCAATGGGCGCATGGTCACTCCCTGACAGGTCGGGAAGTACGGACCAATGCACTCGAGTTGCCACGACCGGACTGCAGATTGACAGGTCGATTGCCGACCATATGCCAGTCCTAGGGCACATGTAAGTGGCCGACTCGTCATTGAGAACGACCGCTGTCACTTCATCCCACAATCCCGCAACCATGTTACCCCTCCGATCAGAATGGCTGGAACCCCAAGAGCGATGGTGTGCATTGAAATCACCAACCATCAAGAAAGGAGAAGGGAGTTGGCTGTACAGGTCACGTAGATCATCAAGAGATAAATCAAAAGGGGAAGGTGGAATATATATGGAGCAGATGGTTAATTTAAAAGGAACGTCGATTGAAACTGCTACTGCCTGGAGGTTTGTGACGATGTTCAAGGCTCTAGCATTAACAGAAGAATCTGCTAGAATAGCCACACCTCCACAGGCAATTTGTTGGTGATGATCTAAGCGAAAGATGTCATAACCATTTTGTTTGAATCGAGTATGAGGAGACAATTTTGTCTCTTGTAGGCAAATAAATTTAGGTTTTCTTGTATTTATAAGTAATTTTAAGTCTTCAAAGTGGCTTCTCAAACCATTAATATTCCATTGTAACAGCATATATTAATATTATATATTTTATTTTGTGCTAATTCATCGTAATTTTTTTTCTTTGCTTAGACACAGGACGGAAGTTACCATGAACAGTTTGGAACTCCGTCTGCATCTCCAAAGGGTCCTCAACCATATCATCATCAAGCGATAATTGTGAGGATCTGGACGAGGATGGATTAGTCTTTTTTATTAGGAATTTAGATCTAGTTTCTGATTTTGTTTGTATGTTATTTTTTAATTTGTCGGCTCAGCAATTGTATGCCTAAGATGAGAAGTCATAATATAAAATGCCAGTGTAAGTGTGTGATAGGAATGTTGTTGTAAACCATGTAATTTTCAGGGACAATGGATGGCATTAATGGTGTATGAAATTAATACACAGAGGTATTGCGATATATCATGAGATACATTTATTCCCTGTTCCTTCAAATGTCGAAGGACAGGGTAATTTTGGTAATGTTGTGGTGTTGTTGTCCCCTGTTCCTTCCAATAGAGAAGGACAGGGTAATATTTTTGGTATACAATGAGTTGTATTGATAGTGATATTTCTTCCCTGTTCCTTCAAATGTAGAAGGACAGGGTAATATTGTTTTTTTTTTTTTAATCACTATATGAGGTTTATTGTGTGTAAACAATTGATTATTGTGCCATTGTAATCCCTGTAAATGGAGTGTATTGTAATTAACAACATATGGTAATGGTTTACATGTACTATAAAAACGGTACATGATTGTCAGCATGTATGCAGTTCTAGAGGCTCAGGACTCTCGAGCAGTCAAGGGTTGGTTGGCGGCCACTCATATGCTATCATTAAGAGGGACTGGACTTGGACTGATCGACTGGTTCTTTAAAATGGTGAAAGACAGCGACAAACAGGCATCTCAATGTTTGGGCTATTTCAACTATGGCAATCTGATGGGGAGTGTTGCCAAGTTGCCATACTGGGGTCGAATTTCAGCGGGACAAGTGACATGGAGTTGGTGTCGACTAATCAGTGAAGAATACCTGTCAATGTACTCAACAAAGAAAAACCGCCTTGTCTTAGTCACAACAGGTCGACAATCTTTAGTCATGTGCTGAAATAATGATGGTGGTTCCACATTAGCACAGGCAACGTTACAAACGGAGAAAGATGATCTTGGTCCCCCAAAGTCTACAGTAACATTTGTATGTAGTTTCATGATATCATGTCCTATCAGTACATCAGTACATAACCTTTCAATTACAAGCATTTTGATTTGTTTGTAAGCATTGTCTTGTACATACAGATCTACCCTAACATACCCTTTAATTGGTGAAACGAGTGACGTAGATGCCATCGACACCTGTTTGATTTCTGGAAATGTTTTAAGGTTGTTAGCCTTTACAAAACTACTATCAATAAAACTATCAGAACTTCCAGTATCAACTAAAAACTTAGCAGAAATTCCGTTTACATTTCCGGATACAATTGCTTTAGATAATACTTTGGGTGTTACTGCTGAAGTTATTATGGGACATGTTGTTAAAGAGGCTGAATTTATCTTACCTTTTTTAAGATTCTTAGATAAACAAACTCTGAGAAAATGACCAGTTTTCGAGCAACCTTTACAAATAGCATCTTTTGCAGGGCAGTCATCTCTTGAAATATGTCTTGCTCTTCCACAAAAATAACATTTCTGTCGGAGTCCGTGTGCTGATACAGCAGCAGCAGTAGAATTGTCTTCCTGAGTTTTTAGTTTGTCTGAAGGAATCTTTAAATTACTACTCGTATCAACGTTTGTGACAATATGATTGAGGTACCTCTGAAGTCATGGAATAAGCGTCCGCATGTTTCTGAGCTGACTCTAAGGAACGAGCTATTTCTTCACCTTTTTCCAAGGTTAAAACGTTATGTTCCAGAATACGTTGTCTGATTTGAGAAGAATTTAAACCACTAATAAAGGCATCTCTGATAGACTCATCACTATAGGTTTTAGCATCGACATTTACGAAATCACACTCCTTACTAAGAGATTTAAGCGTTTGCAAATAGTGATTTATTGATTCTCCTTCTTGTTGTTTATGGTTAGCAAGCAAGTGTCTAGCAAAAAGTACATTTTTCTTAGGTATGAATAATGTTTCTAAAGTTTGTATAGCGTTGTTAGATTGGAGGAGCAGGTAGCAGTGCTATTAGTGAAAAGAGCCAGCCAACCACAAGATCTACGAGGCCGCCGCACTGCACCGACCGCCAGGTCATTGGGGGAGCTGTGCATCGACTCCACATCAACCACATCCCTCGGCAATGGCGATGGCGATGGCTACCTCCGGACTGATACTGGACGTCGGGCTATCCTACCACACCACCCCTCGGACTACGCATCACGGCCTCCACGTAGTGATAAGTACCAAGATTGTTATTTAAAAGTGTGCATGTGGAGGGATATTATTGTACTTAATCCGGGATGAGTGTTTTAAAGGTTTAGGTTCCTACCGTGATTTCAGCTTCGGGCTAGGGAAAGATATGTACCATAGTTCTAATTTATTTATGCTGAATCGCGGTAGGAAGTAGGCTCTTGTTAACTAGACGCGGTGCGTGGACATTGTTTGTTCAGTTAGACCGGTCAATCAGCTGATCGAGCTACGGTGATACGTTCCGATCCGGCTCGCTGTAGAGAGAGAAGGGGTCAGTCGAGTCTTGGAGTTTCCACGAGAAGGTGTACCGGTCGAAGCTTTTTTCTCTAACCCTATAGTTGGGATTTAGAGTAATTATTTATCGCGTGTAAATTCAATTTCAAGTATTTAAATTTCTTTAAAGTAGTAAGTCCCGTACCAGCGTATAGTTAATATATTTTATTTTTATAATACTGTAATTAAAATTTCTAAAGTTTCCCATCTTTCAGAGTCTGAAAATTTAATTCAATTTTTTGAAGTATTGTGAATTAAATTTTGGTCATAAAGTAAATATCAAGTTTTGTGTTATATTAATTTTGAGTATTTTGAGAAGAGAACTTTTTATTTTGTGTTGTTAATTTAAACCATATTTGAGAAGTATACATTTTTAGTTTAATTTTAATTTTAATACCTTTTGATCAGACTCTTAATTAGATTTGTTCGATTGAGTGACATTTTGAAGAAAATTGAATCAAAAGTTTGTAAACTTTGTTAACTTTTTGGTGAACTTAAATTTCGGAATAAATCAAGTATTTCCGAAAAGTTGTTTTAATTTATAAAGTATTAGCTCCACATAAATTCAATATATGTACTATAAAAACGGTACATGATTGTCAGCATGTATGCAGTTCTAGAGGCTCAGGACTCTCGAGCAGTGAAGGGTTGGTTGGCGGCCACTCATATGCTATCATTGGGAGGGACTGGACTTGGACCGATCGACTGGTTCTTTAAAATGGTAAAAGACAGCGACAAACAGGCATCTCAATGTTTGGGCTATTTCAACTATGGCAATCTGATGGGGAGTGTTGTCAAGTTGGCATACTGGGGTCGAATTTCAGCGGGACAAGTGACATGGAGATGGTGTCGACTAATCAGTGAAGAATACCTGTCAATGTACTCAACAAAGAAAAACCGCCTTGTCTTAGTCACTCACAACAGGTCGACAATCTTTAGTCATGTGCTGAAATACTGATGGTGGTTCCACATTAGCACAGGCAACGTTACAAACGGAGAAAGATGATCTTGGTCCCCCAAAGTCTACAGTAACATTTGTATGTAGTTTCATGATATCATGTCCTATCAGTACATAACCTTTCAATTACAAGCATTTTGATTTGTTTGTAAGCATTGTCTTGTACATACAGATCTACCCTAACATACCCTTTAATTGGTGAAACGAGTGACGTAGATGCCATCGACACCTGTGTGACTTCTGGAAATGTTTTAAGGTTGTTAGCCTTTACAAAACTACTATCAATAAAACTATCAGAACTTCCAGTATCAACTAAAAACTTAGCAGAAATTCCGTTTACATTTCCGGATACAATTGCTTTAGATAATACTTTGGGTGTTACTGCTGAAGTTATTATGGGACATGTTGTTAAAGAGGCTGAATTTATCTTACCTTTTTAAGATTCTTAGATAAACAAACTCTGAGAAAATGACCAGTTTTCGAGCAACCTTTACAAATAGCATCTTTTGCAGGGCAGTCATCTCTTGAAATATGTCTTGCTCTTCCACAAAAATAACATTTCTGTCGGAGTCCGTGTGCTGATACAGCAGCAGCAGTAGAATTGTCTTCCTGAGTTTTTAGTTTGTCTGAAGGAATCTTTAAATTACTACTCGTATCAACGTTGTGACAATATGATTGAGGTACCTCTGAAGTCATGGAATAAGCGTCCGCATGTTTCTGAGCTGACTCTAAGGAACGAGCTATTTCTTCACCTTTTTCCAAGGTTAAAACGTCATGTTCCAGAATACGTTGTCTGATTTGAGAAGAATTTAAACCACTAATAAAGGCATCTCTGGTAGACTCATCACTATAGGTTTTAGCATCGACATTTACGAAATCACACTCCTTACTAAGAGATATAAGCGTTTGCAAATAGTGATTTATTGATTCTCCTTCTTGTTGTTTATGGTTAGCAAGCAAGTGTCTAACAAAAAGTACATTTTTCTTAGGTATGAATAATGTTTCTAAAGTTTGTATAGCATTGTTGTAATCTTTACACTCACTGATAAATTCATAGTTTTCATAGGTTAGAAAGTTCACTAGTACTCCAAGTTTCTTATCTTCTTTAACTTCAGCATTTTCTATGAATGTATTGAACGTTTGAAACCAATGTTTCCATTGTTTAGTAGCATTTGTTGTTTCAGGGCTGCATGCAAATTTCTCAGGTTTCAGTAGTTTTTCCATTACAGAGTATTGAAGATAGTGTAGCAAAATTGTTGATTAAATTGTAATGAAACTAAGAAAACCTTTTTACAAACTAAGGCTTTAATCAACAAAATTCAACTAGATAACCTTAGATATTCAATGAGAATGTATAAACAATTACTTAACATCTTCTTTAAAAATAACAGATGATCTAGTTATGTTTACATGGAGTAAATTATATAACACATTCATAATATTTGTGTTCTTTACAGTGTTATTTCATGCCTATTGACACAAATTTACATAAGTAATTTCAGAACAACCCAACTCCAAAAACTGCTTTATTTTTTTAACATCAAAATAAAAAAAATATATAATGAATGACAAAAGAAATAGCTTATCACACCTTTGTATAAACACATAAAAAATATGATGTGTAAGTATTATTAAATGATGAAACAGTAAGGTTTTATTTTATTTCCCGAACATTTACTACGGATATGATGTGTTTCCCAAATGACCGATTCAATTGTTTTTATTATTCACAGGTAAATTATTATATGATATGCTAGATGTAAATTAGTTCAAAAAATAAATTATTTTACAATTTATATAAATTTTCACATTGTATAAATTTTTCATCTTCCTCGATTCCTTCTCTACAACTATCTGGGCTTTATTCGTGCAAAAACAACTCCTCAAGATATCCTCAACTCATGGTTATCTGCACTAGTTGTAGTCTCTATAGGTGATGAAGTTTATGTCTATCCAAACGGGACAGCAAATCCGACTCCCGGAGCTCTCCCTGAAGGGGCAGAAATTCCGGTTATGAGATATGTAATCAATACCGGGCTTGATGATGAACGTGTTACATATGGCACTCAAGACCAGATTGTGGAATGTGATCGAAACAGTGCTTCTGAATGGTCTGCAGCAATGTTGGCAGCTCTTCAGCTTAATAGTCCTGAGGAAAACAAACTAGAAGCCATTCGTCAGATCTGTTTTTTGGTCGATAGCTGTTTTCGTTGCATGGTAAAAGAACCTTTCCGTGTCAGTGAGCACATTGCCGTAAAAAGTACACAATCCTATACTGGAGTAACTGGACATGAAGTGAACATCAACTTTCCTCCTCCACATACTGCTTTCCTGAAATACATTCACCGCAACTTCTTTCAATCCCAGTCCATAGGTATTTCCCGTTTGATTGTCAGCATGTATGCAGTTCTAGAGGCTCAGGACTCTCGAGCAGTCAAGGGTTGGTTGGCGGCCACTCATATGCTATCATTGGGAGGGACTGGACTTGGACCGATCGACTGGTTCTTTAAAATGGTGAAAGACAGCGACAAACAGGCATCTCAATGTTTGGGCTATTTCAACTATGGCAATCTGATGGGGAGTGTTGCCAAGTTGGCATACTGGGGTCGAATTTCAGCGGGACAAGTGACATGGAGATGGTGTCGACTAATCAGTGAAGAATACCTGTCAATGTACTCAACAAAGAAGAACTTGATTGTCAGCATGTATGCAGTTCTAGAGGCTCAGGACTCTCGAGTAGTCAAGGGTTGGTTGGCGGCCACTCATATGCTATCATTGGGAGGGACTGGACTTGGACTGATCGACTGGTTCTTTAAAATGGTGAAAGACAGCGACAAACAGGCATCTCAATGTTTGGGCTATTTCAACTATGGCAATCTGATGGGGAGTGTTGCCAAGTTGGCATACTGGGGTCGAATTTCAGCGGGACAAGTGACATAGAGATGGTGTCGACTAATCAGTGAAGAATACCTGTCAATGTACTCAACAAAGAAAAACTTGATTGTCAGCATGTATGCAGTTCTAGAGGCTCAGGACTCTCGAGCAGTCAAGGGTTGGTTGGCGGCCACTCATATGATATCATTGGGAGGGACGGGACTTGGACTGATCGACTGGTTCTTTAAAATGGTGAAAGACAGCGACAAACAGGCATCTCAATGTTTGGGCTATTTCAACTATGGCAATCTGATGGGGAGTGTTGCCAAGTTGGCATACTGGGGTCGAATTTCAGCGGGACAAGTGACATGGAGATGGTGTCGACTAATCAGTGAAGAATACCTGTCAATGTACTCGACAAAGAAAAACTTGATTGTCAGCATGTATTCAGTTCTAGAGGCTCAGGACTCTCGAGCAGTCAAGGGTTGGTTGGCGGCCACTCATATGCTATCATTGGGAGGGACTGGACTTGGACTGATCGACTGGTTCTTTAAAATGGTGAAAGACAGCGACAAACAGGCATCTCAATGTTTGGGCTATTTCAACTATGGCAATCTGATGGGGAGTGTTGCCAAGTTGGCATACTGGGGTCGAATTTCAGCGGGACAAGTGACATGGAGATGGTGTCGACTAATCAGTGAAGAATACCTGTCAATGTACTCAACAAAGAAAAACTTGATTGTCAGCATGTATTCAGTTCTAGAGGCTCAGGACTCTCGAGCAGTCAAGGGTTGGTTGGCGGCCACTCATATGCTATCATTGGGAGGGACTGGACTTGGACTGATCGACTGGTTCTTTAAAATGGTGAAAGACAGCGACAAACAGGCATCTCAATGTTTGGGCTATTTCAACTATGGCAATCTGATGGGGAGTGTTGCCAAGTTGGCATACTGGGGTCGAATTTCAGCGGGACAAGTGACATAGAGATGGTGTCGACTAATCAGTGAAGAATACCTGTCAATGTACTCAACAAAGAAAAACCGCCTTGTCTTAGTCACTCACAACAGGCGGTTTTTATTTGATTTATCTTAAGAAAATTATTTTGAAATAAAATGGAGCTAGCGCATGTGGATCTGTTGCTCAAAAATGAATTAATATTTGAAATAAAATTTTAGGGGCGGAAATGCTTTAAAAAACGACACCGTCAGAATCTTAGAAAAATGTGGAGGTCCCCTTTGAAATTTAATATTAGGGACAGTGCTAGTAATCTGAAAGGGGGTAAACAATAAATAAAATAATTATAGTTATTGTAGAAAGGGTCAAGAACAATGAGGGCAGGAGATAGGAGTATTGTGAAAGTTTCCTGTGTAAATATAAAAAGGTCCGGATGTGCCCAAGCCCCTGCCCGTTGTAATAGTATTAGTTTGTAAGAGTCCGTATCGTAAAGATTTATTACAAGTGAACCTGATAAGTGAAAGCGAAGTGAACCTGATTAGCGAAAACTAAGTGAGCCCGATAAGCGAAAGTGTTTATGACTTGATAGTAAAGATAGGACTGGGCAATATGATTGAATATTTTGATGTTAAATGCTTATCGGAAATAACAAGGAAATATTAATCCCGGTTAAATGTGTTTTTGGTTTTAAAAGTAAAGATAGGTTGTTTTTCTTAAAGGTGCATATTTCTAAATTAAAATTTAATTTCGAAATGCGAAATTTGAGAACTCAATAAACATTAGCCTCCCCCCCCCCGCAAAGGTCAGTATGTTTTATTTTCAGGACAATTATATTGTCGAAAAGGAATTGAAGATGGGTCTAAAACAATAAAATTGTCAATATAATTTATTTCTAAATTAACTTCAAGAATTGATTATATATTTATGTATTAATTTGGCCCAAAACACAAAACAAGTTAAGTATGAGAGTCCAGTAGTTTATTATAATAATACAAATAAATATTGGAATATAAAAGGGTGATGTGACGACGTTTTTATTTCAGCAATTGTATGGCTAAGATGAGAAGTCCTAATATAAAATGCCAGTGTAAGTGTGTGATAGGAATGTTGTTGTAAACCATGTAATTTTCAGGGACAATGGATGGCATTAACCCATTAGTGCCCAGTGCCCACTTTTGTGGGCGCTGCATTTTAAAATACGTCACAATACACTAAAAATTTATCGAGGGAAATTTGGTGCTGGAATATGTCTGGTTGGCCACTCTGCACTCACTAAAGCACCTGGTGTACTGTAGTTGGCAGTTGTTTACAAATGACAGCTCTGTTTTGTTGTGTATTCTAACCTCAATGGATCAAAACAACTGGTAAGTAATACTATAATCTTTCAAATACAATCTTATAAAATCATAATGTTATGTTTGCTTTTACATAGACTTAAACTAATATGTTTTTATAGTTTAGCCCTTAAATTCAAATAATTGTAAGAATAATTTGTAGTTAAAGTGAACTGTCCACTTTTGTTGGCAGTGGGCACAAGAGAGTAGGGGTATTTTTTCATCAATCTGCCAACATATGTTGGCACTGGGCATATATGCTGGTGGTGTTTTATTATTATTTAATGGTATATAACATGAATCAAACTGGTAAAATTATGATTCACTGGGTAGTAAAAATAGAGGCCTTTGTAACTGTAAAAATGTGATTCATTTATTTTTTTTAATACGTAAAACTAAGATTGATCAGTGGGTTTTGAGTTCTTTGAATTCAAGACTATTGTTTTGCATGATATATAAATTTATGGTTGATATGTAATATTTTAGCTCCTTTACAGGTTAAACGTTGAAGAAGTCACTGCCTTATTCGATGAAGTCGGCTTTCTGGAGGCTGATGTTTTTATTCAACCGCCTGAAAACCCTCTATTGAGTGATGAGGATAGCGGTGACGATGGCGACACCGACTTCACTCACTTCACAGGAAATCAACTGCGTGGAGCCGCAGAGTTAAAGGCAAAACAGTTCACAAATGATGGTATTGTACAAGTAGATGTATGTACAGAACAAGACATAGTTGATAACAATCTAAGCGGCGAGTCTTCATTACCTATAACTGTAATTCCGAAAGCAACTGTGTCTACATTTAAATCGGTACAATCAGACTCTTTACAAAGACAATACATACCTACAGAACCAAGCACTTCTCAATCTTTACAAGTGAACAATATAAATCAATCACAATACCTTCCATCTCAGTCGCTCCCAAGTTTGAAAAGAAAAATTAAAACAAAACCGAGTTCCCACAAGTCAAATGCAAGAAAAAAGACAAAAACAGATAAACAAAGAACATGGAATAATGTTGACATTCCTAATAAGCCTGAGAGGGAATTTGAAAGGCCTTCGTGGCTCGAAAAAGATTTCACTCCAACAGAAATGTTTGAAAAACTTTTAACTAATGAGATTATCGAACATGTTGTTGAGAGTACTAATATTTATGCCTTGCAAAGTGGTAATGAATCTTTTAATGTTTCAATAGAAGAAATGCGCATATTCATGGCAATATTGTTTCTGAGTGGATATTGTATTGTACCACGGAAGAGGATGTACTGGGAATTATCTCCGGACACTCATCATGACACTGTGTCAAAAGCTATGAGCAGAAACAAGTTTGAAGAGATTCTTCGATATTTTCATGTCTGTGATAATGCAAATTTAGATGTCTCAGATAAATTTGCCAAAATACGTCCTTTGTGGAATATGTTGAATGAACGATGGCTTCAAGCTTACCCTGGCGATGCAAATATAAGCATCGACGAATCAATGGTTCCATACTTTGGACGACATGGTGCTAAACAGCATATACACGGGAAACCTATACGGTTTGGGTACAAAGTTTGGTGTGTATGTACCCGCCTGGGGTATTTGATTCAGGCTGAACCATACCAAGGTAAGAAAACAGGTAACACCATCCCTGAAATTGGAGTTGGTGGTTCAGTTGTAATAGATATCCTTAGTGAGCTGCCTCAAAACAAGACATACAGTATTTATATGGATAACTTTTTTACCTCTTTAAAACTACTAGATTATTTGTCAGAAAAGGGGCACGATGCTACAGGCACAATAAAGGCTAACCGAGTTGAAAATGCCCCACTCAAGGAAGCAACTGTTTTGAAAAAGGAATAACGAGGTTCATACGATCAACTTACTGAACAAAAAACAGGTATCACCTTGGTAAGGTATAATGACAACAATGTTGTAACTGTTGCTTCAACAAGATGTGGCGTACAGCCCATGGGTAAGGCCAAGAGATGGTGTCGTGTGGCAAAGCGTCAAGTTGATGTTCAACAGCCTGCCTGTATCATAAATTACAACACTTACATGGGTGGGGTTGATCAACTTGACCAGAATATATCAACCTATAGAATTGGCATTAGAAATCGGAAATGGTATTGGGCACTTCTAGCGTACCTTTTAAATGCTACAATGAATAATGCTTGGCAATTATACAGGCTCACCCCAAAAGGAAGAGAAGATCCCAAAGACCTACTGTCCTTTATAAGACATATTGTGCAGACATACTTCCAGAAATATACCCCACAACGTCAGAGAGCTTCCCGTGTATCTGTCACTGGAAAAGAACGGGTTGGAAGTGTGCGGCTTTCCAACAGTCTTCATGTCCTGGAAACTAACCCGACACAAATACGATGTGGCCTCTGTAGAAAGAACACATGGAAAAAGTGTAAACAGTGTCTTGTTGGATGTCATATAAAATGCTTTGAAAACTTTCACTCCTGAACTTGACAACATGTATGTAAATAGTCCTGCCATTTGTAACATTTTTTAATTTTTCTTAATCCTTAATGGTTTTTATATATTTTGTAATAAAATAAACAGAATATATGATACAATTGTAGTGGTTATTTACCTAACCTAAACCACTAACTCTGTATTTTTTAACAATTGCTTAATAACTTTGACCCTACCCATGTATGCCCAGTGCCCACATTTGTTGGCACCTCATAATATAGCATTTAAGTATATACTGAGCCTAATACACATATATTTGGTGTTTATAGGACTAATTTGTTACAATATTAAAGAAAAATCTAAATCTGAGAAAAAAAAGTTCCTGGGCACTAATGGGTTAATGGTGTATGAAATTAATACACAGAGGTATTGCGATATATCATGAGATATATTTATTCCCCGTTCCTTCAAATGTCGAAGGACAGGGTAATTTTGGTAATGTTGTGGTGTTGTTGTCCCCTGTTCCTTCCAATAGAGAAGGACAGGGTAATATTTTTGGTATACAATGAGTTGTATTGATAGTGATATTTCTTCCCTGTTCCTTCAAATGTAGAAGGACAGGGTAATATTGTTTTTTTTTTTTAATCACTATATGAGGTTTATTGTGTGTAAACAATTGATTATTGTGCCATTGTAATCCCTGTAAATGGAGTGTATTGTAATTAACAACATATGGTAATGGTTTACATGTACTATAAAAACGGTACATGATTGTCAGCATGTATGCAGTTCTAGAGGCTCAGGACTCTCGAGCAGTCAAGGGTTGGTTGGCGGCCACTCATATGCTATCATTGGGAAGGACTGGACTTGGACTGATCGACTGGTTCTTTAAAATGGTGAAAGACAGCGACAAACAGGCATCTCAATGTTTGGGCTATTTCAACTATGGCAATCTGATGGGGAGTGTTGCCAAGATGGCATACTGGGGTCGAATTTCAGCGGGATAAGTGACATGGAGTTGGTGTCGACTAATCAGTGAAGAATACCTGTCAATGTACTCAACAAAGAAAAACCGCCTTGTCTTAGTCACTCACAACAGGTCGACAATCTTTAGTCATGTGCTGAAATAATGATGGTGGTTCCACATTAGCACAGGCAACGTTACAAACGGAGAAAGATGATCTTGGTCCCCCAAAGTCTACAGTAACATTTGTATGTAGTTTCATGATATCATGTCCTATCAGTACATAACCTTTCAATTACAAGCATTTTGATTTGTTTGTAAGCATTGTCTTGTACATACAGATCTACCCTAACATACCCTTTAATTGGTGTGAAACGAGTGACGTAGATGCCATCTACACCTGTTTGACTTCTGGAAATGTTTTAAGGTTGTTAGCCTTTACAAAACTACTATCAATAAAACTATCAGAACTTCCAGTATCAACTAAAAACTTAGCAGAAATGCCGTTTACATTTCCGGATACAATTGCTTTAGATAATACTTTGGGTGTTACTGCTGAAGTTATTATGGGACATGTTGTTAAAGAGGCTGAATTTATCTTACCTTTTTAAGATTCTTAGATAAACAAACTCTGAGAAAATGACCAGTTTTCGAGCAACCTTTACAAATAGCATCTTTTGCAGGGCAGTCATCTCTTGAAATATGTCTTGCTCTTCCACAAAAATAACATTTCTGTCGGAGTCCGTGTGCTGATACAGCAGCAGCAGTAGAATTGTCTTCCTGAGTTTTTAGTTTGTCTGAAGGAATCTTTAAATTACTACTCGTATCAACGTTGTGACAATATGATTGAGGTACCTCTGAAGTCATGGAATAAGCGTCCGCATGTTTCTGAGCTGACTCTAAGGAACGAGCTATTTCTTCACCTTTTTCCAAGGTTAAAACGTCATGTTCCAGAATACGTTGTCTGATTTGAGAAGAATTTAAACCACTAATAAAGGCATCTCTGATAGACTCATCACTATAGGTTTTAGCATGGACATTTACGAAATCACACTCCTTACTAAGAGATTTAAGTGTTTGCAAATAGTGATTTATTGATTCTCCTTCTTGTTGTTTATGGTTAGCAAGCAAGTGTCTAGCAAAAAGTACATTTTTCTTAGGTATGAATAATGTTTCTAAAGTTTGTATAGCATTGTTGTAATCTTTACACTCACTGATAAATTCATAGTTTTCATAGGTTAGAAAGTTCACTAGTACTCCAAGTTTCTTATCTTCTTTAACTTCAGCATTTTCTATGAATGTATTGAACGTTTGAAACCAATGTTTCCATTGTTTAGAAGCATTTGTTGTTTCAGGGCTGCATGCAAATTTCTCAGGTTTCAGTAGTTTTTCCATTATAGAGTATTGAAGATAGTGTAGCAAAATTGTTGATTAAATTGTAATGAAACTAAGAAAACCTTTTTACAAACTAAGGCTTTAATCAACAAAATTCAACTAGATAACCTTAGATATTCAATGAGAATGTATAAACAATTACTTAACATCTTCTTTAAAAATAACAGATGATCTAGTTATGTTTACATGGAGTAAATTATATAACACATTCATAATATTTGTGTTCTTTACAGTGTTATTTCATGCCTGTTGACACAAATTTACATAAGTAATTTCAGAACAACCCAACTCCAAAAACTGCTTTATTTTTTTAACATCAAAATAAAAAAATAAATAATGAATGACAAAAGAAATAGCTTATCACACCTTTGTATAAGCACATAAAAAATATGATGTGTAAGTATTATTAAATGATGAAACAGTAAGGTTTTATTTTATTTCCCGAACATTTACTACGGATATGATGTGTTTCCCAAATGACCGATTCAATTGTTTTTATTATTCACAGGTAAATTATTATATGATATGCTAGATGTAAATTAGTTAAAAAAATAAATTATTTTACAATTTACATTATTTATTTTACCCCTCCCCCTTCTACTAACCCCCCTACACTACCCCCACCCTCACCATACCCACCTCCCATACCACCCTAATATTTATAAATACTATTAAGTGCATTTCAATGATATATAATTGTAACTCAGTGCAAATTGTGTTAAAACGTTTGAATCGAAAATAACCCAGCAGTGGGCGTTACTTGGTTAGTAGACAACCTAACAGTTAACCCATATATGCCTAACGCCCCATTTTTGGGGCGGCACTGAAATAAAATTCTGACAGGTACATTTTGTTTATAAAGGGACTTTTTGTGTTTCTTACATTTTCAGTTGGTAGTAGTGATTGCAACAGTGTGTGTTGCACCTCTGCAGAAGCCTCATGTGTTTTTCTGTTGTATCTTTTCTGTCAATATTTTAAAGATTGAAAATGGATTCGGGAAAACACGTAAGTAATTCTTACTGACACACAAGTAGAAGTTATTTTACAGTTGGGTTCATTGTTTGTATATTGCTTTAGTAAAAAATAATCATAAACTTACTTATTCAGTCACAGAGTAAACCTAACCTCACTTTTCCTACTGCTCCAAAATTGGGGCGGTGGGCATAGCAGGATACATAGCATAGTCAATCCAAAGTACATTTGAGTTCAGTTATCTTTTACACACAATAGGTAATACAATTCTATTTCCAACTGTTATTAGTAAAAACAAATTTGTTAAGTCGGATTTACTTTGAGAAATACTTATGTCATCTATTTATTCCAGATACACCGTTGAAGATATACTGCAGTTTCTGGAAGGAAATACAGATACTCTCCTTACTGCTACAGTGTACACTGAGCCACCTGAAAACTTTTTGCAAAGTGATGAAGATAGTGCTAATGAGGAAGACGACATAAATCGACTAACAGGTAACCAGCTGAGAGCGCCGGCTCAACTGCAATACCTCTGATTGACTTGATCACATATGTTTTGGAGATCCAGATATCATTGTAAATAATCCTGTAGGAGTAGACCTAATAGAAAAACCTTCCACTTCCAGTGATCTCTTAGACATTGGTCCCTCTCAGACAAGTGTTATTGATGAAGCTAATGATCAAGGTAATATTAGTAATAACGGTTTGATTGATAGGAAACGTAAAAACTCCTCAAAGAAAGTTAGTTCTAAAACACAACCATGTTTGAAAAAGACCCATTCTGAGCAAATGAATAAAAAAAGCTAAGAAAGGATCTTTACTTACACGTAAATGGGAACAAGTAGACATAGTTCAAAAGCCTGAACACGAATGGGAGATGCCAGATTTCATTAATGTTGATCGAACACCAACAGAGTTGTTTGAATTATTTTATGATGACCAACTAATTGATTTGATAGTTCAGGAATCAAAGAAGTACGCAATGATCATATGCCATCATACTTTTAATGTAACATCCCATGAAATACGTGTTTTTACTGGTATTCTTTTATTGAGTGAATACTGCTCTGTTGCCAGAAATCGTCTCTACTGGGACACAGGTGCAGGCACGCATCACCCAGGTGTAGCAGCAGCTATGTCTCGGACCAGATTTGAAGAAATCCTTCGTTATTTTCAAGTTGCAGACAATAACAATCTTGACGTTACAGACAAATATACCAAGATCCGACCTCTTTGGAAATACTTAATCGAAAAGTGGTTAGAATATTTTCCTAGAGACGCGTACGTTAGCATTGATGAGTCAATGGTAAGGTATTTGGGAGGTGTGGTGCAAAACAGCACATATATAATAAACCAATAAGGTTTGGTTTTAAAGTTTGGTCGAAGTGTACACGTTTAGGCTACATTATTCAAGGTGAACCATTATCATTGAGTTTACCATTAGTTGCAGGTTTTGATTTGAGAAGCGCATACGAGTAAGTAGTACCAAAACTTGATAAGACAGGTAGTTAAGACAGACATTGTAATAAAATTACCTGATCAGTGTGTAGTGTATTTAGTGTGATAAATGCTAAGTTAGTAATGTACCCATAGCAATATTTAATGTCTGCAACAGTTATGTTGGCAAGCAGGTATTGTCAGGCGATGTATGATACGATGTAGTCTGATTTAATCCATACGAAAAAAGAATGCTCATAGGCTGCTCTCCTGTGACGTCACATCACGCCACACCCTACAACCAACTGTCCAAGCTAGCTAGCCAGGAGTCCACCACCAGACACCGTCATGTAAACCTCTGTGTCCCGTCCGTTCCTTTATGAGCGGTCTTAGAGCAATGGTACACTAAAATGTAACGTCTTATTATTTATCCCGACCCATATAGTGTACAGTGACGACCCGCATATCTTACAGTGGCGACGAGGAAACGATCGGCAACAATATCATTAATCCGTATTTCTAAATCATTCATTTTTCGTTCAACCGCTAAATTTCCACATGCATCGGGTGTGTGACTCAACGGTCAACTAATGGACAGCGTAGTGCGTTATTGCAAGTTAATTGCAACAGTGGAACATAGTGATATAGTGCGAAAGGGCAACAAGCGTAATGAATACGTGCAAATAACCGCAAATGTGCAAGGACATCCCGGACATTGCAACGGTCGTGAGTAGTAAGGTACGCCGATCGATAGAACTATTCTTGGTGTAAGCAGCGCACAAGCTGATTTTTTATCGTTACAATTAATGCCGTTAGACGATTATTTTTACCGGGGACACTTTAAACAGTTATTACGGAGTGTACAAGAAGACAAAATGGCAACTATCGGGTCTATGGATCCTTTTGATAGTGCGGAAGAATCGTGGCAGTCTTATATAGAGAGATTTGAGCTTTTTATTGATTGTAATGATATCGACAATTCAAAGAAACTAAGGACGTTGTTGACAGTGATGGGTGTAAGGACCTATACGTTACTGAAAGACTTAATTACACCAGACAAACCGTCTGACAAGTCGTACAAGGAAATTGTGGACACTATAGCTAATCATCTGCATCCCAAGCCTTCTTCAATCACGGAAAGATTTAAATTTAGTAGGCGGAATCAATTGGATTGTAAAACGGTTAGCGATTATATTGTACATTTAAAACAGTTATCTAAGTATTGTAAATTTGGTGATAAATTACCAGACTACTTAAGTCGCGGGTCTGCGAGACTAACAGATACAGAAAAGACTTCTCGGGGAGGAAAATCTCATTTATGAAAAAGCCGTGCAACTAGCTACTGCAGTGGAATTTGCTGAAAAGGGGGCGGCCCAGGTGACAACTACAGGAGGACGTATTCACCCGATGCAGAGCAGCGGGTCGATACCGAAAAGGACACAGGCGGCGAGCAGCGGAGCGAGACGGTCATCGGACGGCGGGAAGGCGCTGGGAGATATCACCTGCTATTGTTGCGGCAAGCGAGAGTCACATACAGCATTGCAATGTCGGTTTCGTGAGTGCACGCGTAATCATTGTAAAAAGAAGGCACGCCTCGAAAGAGTTTGTAGATCGAAAAATTATGTTAACAAACCTAATGATAACAAACCAAATGTTTTTACAAATAGGTGTAATGAGCCTTCAGCTAAAGGGAAACAGTTTTACAGCAATAAAACGCAACATATTTATAAAGGTATGCAGCACTATGTAGAGGAAAGTAAAGAATCAGCAGAGTCTGGTTCAGATAATCACTGGAAACATAAAGACAATGACGACGTGTATGACATTTCCAATCTATTTGCGGTTAAAGAAATAAAAACTAAGATTAATACAATTGAGCCAATAACGGTACAGTTATTAGTGGAAAGTAAGGAAATTGTATTTGAAGTCGATAGTGGAGCTTGTGTTTCAGTTATGTCAGAAAAGGATTGTAAGACTAAGTTAGGAAATGTAAACACGCATCCAACTAGCTTAGTATTAAGGTCATATACACATGAAAAGATCAGGCTTTTAGGTAAAGATATGGTCAATGTACAACATAAAGGTAAAGAGAAACAATTAGCTTTATACATCGTAGCTAATGGGGCTAATCCCTTGTTAGGGCGTGATTGGATGCAAGCATTAGATTTGACAGTTAGAGTGCCTAGTAATGTAAACAATGTACAGTCAGCTGATCGCACGAGCATGGTGGGTGTTGTGCCAACTGCAGTGCGGCAGACGCATGCGTGCCTGTCAGTGGAAGCCACAACACATCTGTAGAGGTAAACAAACATACATCTGTCAATCCGTCTGTTGTCAACAAACAAGAAAAACTACTGTACAATGAGTTTCTGAATGTATTTACGGATAAGTTGGGATGTTACAAGGGTGCACCAGTTAAATTAAAGTTAAAAGGAAATGTAGTACCAAAATACTTTAAACCTAGGACGTTACCTTTTGCACTTAAAGAAAAAGTAGAAGCCGAGCTGACTAGACTAGAACAAGAGAACGTTATTTTACCAGTAGATACCAGTGATTTTTTTTTTTTTTTTTTTTTTTTTTTTTTTATAAGGGGCGAAAAACGCAGCGGTTATCATCGCCCTCAAGAGAAAATTGGCACCTACTCGTATTTGGTGGTGTCAATTAGGCAAACATAGATTACATTATATAATAAAAAATATAAATAGGAATCAAGGCAAGTAGGTGAGTAAATAATTTTAAATAACCTTATAACTAGATAACAATACATGTAACAAGGGAAAGACTGTAGAGAGGTCTTAATTCATATAGGAGCTAAAAATATAAATAGAACATAAATAAGGACAAGGTAAATAACATTAATTAAATAAACTGTAAAAACTTAACAAATTTTACTGCTACCAAGGTAGCTGTAAAGGGGCTAATTTGGCAGCTGTCATAAATAAAAATTAAATAATAAAATTAATAAATATTAACAACAATTAATAATCGGAATAGATAAACTTAACACAATACTATATTTTGTTTATCAGCGTTTATCCATTGAATAAGCATGTTTTTATTTTATTATTATAATGCATGCAATATTTTACTTCTTTACTACATAGTGATTTTTTTTCTTTGTTTTGTAACAGGGCGGAAAGTTCCACGTAACGTTTGGAACTCCGTCCGGAGCTCCAAAGGATCCTCAGTCGTGTCATCATCATTGATGGACAGTTGAGATGACTTAGATGATGACGTGTTAGGGTTCCTAACAGGTACTTTTGACCTGTTATCGACTTTAGTTTGAATATTCTTCTTAAGCTTTTCTGACAATTTCTTTCTCTCTTCTAAACTTAAGGCAGGTTTCAAATTTTGCTGAACTTTATCTCTATACGTAAGACCTCCTGGTGAAGGTTTAACATAAGACTGTGCATTAGGTTTAGAGGAGGTCTGAACGTCTCGGGGAGATTTACTGGGCAAGACCACAGACTGTTCCCCAGCACCTGCGGCGAGGTGCTGAACCAGAGCAGCCACCTGCTCAGTCAATGCACGCACCATACCCTCCAAGACTGTACATGAGGAACACTGTGCAGTCTGAACAGGGACAGATACAGCTTCAGAGTAGGAAACTCCTTTTTTTGGAGTTGGGGCGACCCTCCTCCTGTACTCTTTACGCGCCTCGTTAAATGAAAGCTTTTCGATAGTCATAATTTTTAATATTTCTTTTTCTTCTTTAAAGATGTTACACTCTCTTGAGTATGCCGGATGTTTTCCCTTGCAATTGATGCATCGCGTTTCATTTTTGCACCCCTCCTCTTGGTGTCCTTCATCACCACAGCGGGAACATGTCTCCGGGTTCGAACACACTTTACTGGAGCGCCCGAACCTCTGACAGCGGAAACACCGCTGGGGGTTTTTAAAGTACGGCCGCACAGACAAAGACATATAACCGGCTTTGATGGTTTCTGGCGGATGGGGTTTTGCAAAGGTTAAAATAAGACCCGGGGTAGGAACCTTTACCCCGTTTTCGGTCCGAACAATCCTGACCACATCAGTCACCATCTCGCACTGCAGCTCAACCTTTATTTCCTCTTCACTGCAGTCCATAAGGTCTCGACAGAAAACGATTCCCTTGGAAGAGTTCAGAGAGGCATGAGGCTGGACAGTAATCGCTACCTGGTCGAAAAAACTCGTCATTTTAAGGAACTTCTTGGATTGGATGCAATTTGCAGCCTCCAACAGGATAGTTCCATTCCTCAGCTTCCTTATAGATTTAGGTTGCCCTCCACAGGCTACTAAAGATTTGTGGATAAGGAACGGGCTCACCTTAGTCAAAGTCTTTCCATCTTCCTTATGACTTAGCACAAGAAATAAGGGAGTAGGAATATTTATCTCATCGTCGGTTTGTTCTTTTTCCATTTTTCTTTGCTTGTTTTGATCGAGCTCACATTCTGAGTCAGACAACTGCCGTTTCTTCTCTAGATCACTTTGATCTCTAGTTACTACGCTTCGCCCTAGTTTTGGGGTGGTTTCAGTTTCCATAAGTATTTTAACCAGCGCATCGTGTGTAAGGGTGCAGGCCGAGATACACCGGGAACGGGCACGCCCTCGATAAAACTGGGTCCCGTGGGAGCCCAGGTTAATCTACCCCAGATCCCCGGGGCCCGGAGTTGACTCGTTTAACCAGGCTGGGTATACTCGCACGGCCTGGGCTCGCACGTTGCAGCAGGAGCTCCGACACTCCTGCTCAATACACACTTCCTGACCAAGGACATCGAAGTGGCTGGCTTCTGAACCAGTACATGACTTACGCCTCGGCAGAGACAAGCTCACATCAGCTCTCACCGACACCAGATAGGGCACCTAGTGCCGGCTTAAGCACTCCCAGCGAGCCATGCACTGGAACGGTCGAACAGAGCGGGTACTAATAGACCCTGGAGGGGGATTGGGTAGGAATTAAGGAAATGGTTAGGTGGGTGTGGGCAGTTTAACGTCATACCCAGGACGGAGATACCAGTGAATGGGGGACTGCCATTGTACCAATTATTAAGGCAAATGGGAAAATAAGTATTTGTGGAGATTATAAAATAACTGTAAATCCTTTCTTGGAGGTAGACCGACACCCGTTACCGAAAATTGAAGAAATATTTGCCAGCCTACAAAATGGAGCAAAATTCTCTAAGTTCTCTTGAAGTGGTTTTAAAGTGGTAAAAGTGGTAATTTCATTACGTTTAAAACAAAACAAAAATCATGATCCTAGCTAGTTAAAAAAGAAAGTTATTATCGTTTTCGGTATACCTATGCGAAATGCTCATTTTAAGCCTGGCAGTACAGGTAGGCATATGGTAGTTTGGCTTGGCAGTCTTCAGATACAGGTAACTTAAACTGCCTGACAGACTTTAAACATAAAATACAAAAATATCATGGCAGCCAAAGGGTTTAAATAAATACTATTCACTTTCAGATT
This sequence comes from Homalodisca vitripennis, assembly GCF_021130785.1. Taxonomy (NCBI): domain Eukaryota; kingdom Metazoa; phylum Arthropoda; class Insecta; order Hemiptera; family Cicadellidae; genus Homalodisca; species Homalodisca vitripennis. The sequence continues at coordinate 156,796 of NW_025776145.1, forward strand.
TACACGAGCGTGATCTTCAATAATCTGATTTAATCTTCATTGTAAATATGTTTTAAACGATCTAGACCAGCTAGCAGGATCGGATTTCCGCATGTGCAGTATATGCATCTTCACAGGGCGGCAAATCTTCTCAAAATATACCGGTAAATTTTTAGCTTTATCTATAGAGTGGTGTTATTTCGGTATTAATAAAAATGAAATTAAATAGGCGGCGTCTTTTCTCGGATAGTGTAGAAAGGGTAGGCGTACACCGCGTCTGTGGTACTCTCTACCGCCCGCTCATAACGACGCAACGCAAAGCAAGGCATTCCTGCGCCAACAGAGTTGAGTCGATTAGCCGCTCGCTAGCGCCGCCGCACCTGTAACACTATCCCGCACCCGCTACTCGCGTTGTATCGCCGCAGTGGGATGAGTCATATGAGTAGTCCAGTTTCAAAACTCGTTATGTCCAAAAATTAAAAAACAAATTAGTTATGGGTACAATTTTGTTAAGTAATTTAAGAGGAACGCTATAACACATTCAGTTGGTTGCAAAACCCGTTAAACAACTTAAAATAAATAAAGAAATATTATAAACTGCTGCGAAATCCGTTTTGTCCCTATCTCAAACTGCAACAAAACTTGTTATGTCCATTCTTAAAAACAACTTCAAAACTCGTCATGTCCGCCTTAAATTTAGTTGTTATGAAAGAAAACTGTACCAAAACTCGTTTAGTCCCATATTGGTCAAACTTTAATTTTTAACTTTATTATAATATCATAATTTTGTAGCTGGCTAAAACATTTATTTGCTTTTACTATGTTGGTAATACTACCTGCCTGAACCCTCCAATACAGATGACTCATACAATCTCACTTCTTTCCTGTCTGAGAAAGTAACATCATCTTTTAGTGTGGTTATTTTGATTATTATTATATTATTTAGTAATTATTGTGAAAAATAATGAACCCACTAACTGTTCAACCAGTTCCTCCAGGATGTGGAAGAAAGAAAAGGAGAAACATAGAAAACTGGAAAAGAACTATAGCTAAAAAAGCAAGGTAAGACCTATGTTTATAAGTTAGGTCAAGTTATACTTATGTTATTTGATAATGTACAAATAACATTATCTAGGCCTAGACCTAATGAAAAATAACAGTGTTCTACCAAATCAAGAGCAAAATGGTGATGAAGTAATAGATACTAAAGAAGATAACGTAATTATTTGGCGTAATGTTGAAGGAAATTTAAATGAATTTGAGTTCAGACCAGTTAAAAATCCAGGGGTAAGTGAATGTCCTAGCCAAAAATAAGTTGACAACACTCCTTTTGAATTGTTTCGTTGTTTATAGATGATGGAATTTTAGATATGTTAGTTACTGAAACTAACCGTTATGCCGAACAACGCATTATTAAAGGAATATCAAAAGAAAGGGTGCCGGTTTTTTTGCAAAAGTGGCACAACACAACCAAAGATGAAATATTAACCCTTTTGGGTTTAGTATTGTGGATGGGGCTGGACAAGAAACATTATATACATGTTATATGCTTATACATGGAATATGAAGTTCTATTCAGGAAAGCAACATATTCCTCGAGGCCAATCTGTCTCTTCTTCTACAGTTATGGAATTGATGGGCCCCTTATTGGATAAAGGACCAACACTGTATACTGACTACTTTTATAAAGTGTACAACTTGCCCACTTATTGAATGCCAGAGAAACTCACCTTGCTGGGACACTTTGGAAGAGTAGAAAAATGAATTCGAAAACGGTTAAGAAGATGAATCTCGAAAAATGCCAGGTGGTGAATAAAGAAAGTAACACTGGTGTCATAATGGGTAAATGGAAGGACAAGACAAAAGGGATGTGATGTTAGGCCTTTAAATAAAAAAAAAAAAAACTAGAAAAAGAACTAGATATGCTTTGCTTCATAAGCAGACTGTTGCAAAGCACGCTCGGAATTCCGGACAACGATACATTTCAAAGAAGGGTAAAATTATTCAGGAAAAAAAAACATTTGTGTTTGGTTGAGAATGAAAGTGAAGTAAGTCAATGTTGAATGTTGTTTGTTTTGTTGCTTTTGAGTGTTAGGCGTGGTAAAGCAGTATATTTGAAAATATTAATGACAGATTGTAAATATTTGAAAGTATTGAAGTGTATTCAATATCTTATTATTGCAAAAACATTATATTATTGACTTTATCGCTTACAGAAATTTGTTGATGAAATTGAAGTTATGTCAGTAATGATTACTAGTTCTTAATTTTGGTTAGTTTTATGTATGAGTTTCTAATACAATAGGACAATGACTTTAAAAACTAATAATAGATTTGATATATTAACTTTTTGATTCTGAAGAGTCAGAAAGTGATGATGTTGACGGAGACCCAGATTTTGAACCTGATCGAAGTCCTAGGCCTTGGCTTAACTTTGTTCCAGGCGAATCGTACCATATTCCTCTAGTTCTAGCTCAGAGAATGATAATGAAACATTATAAATTGGGCCTTTAAATAAAAATAAATCTAGAAAAAGGACTAGAAATGCTTTGCTTCATAAGCAGACTGTTGTAAAGCACGCTCGGAATTCCGGACAACGATACATTTCAAAGAAGGGTAAAATTATTCAGGAAAAAAACATTTCAAGATAATCCTTGTGGATGCAAATTGCAATGTAATACAAAACTTAAACTAGAAGAGCGCAAATCTTTGTTTGAATCTTTCTGGAAAATGGGAGATTTCAAGAGGCAGAATACCTTTCTATGTGGTTAAACAATTCAATTCAATTCAAAAAGAAATTTATTTCACTTTTTTACATAATACATACAAATAACAGTAAAGTACTAATACTAAGAGAAAATAAGGCACAGCATAATTATTCTAAACAATTAAGTACAATATCCTAAAAAAAACTAAAATAATTAATAATAAAATAACATAATTTTGTAGTAAAATAAATTAGGTATATCCCAAAGGCAAGGCCCGTGTGGGATATCCATCTCTTGAAAAAACACTTAAAAACAACACAGAAGACAACAGCTGCATTTGTGCTGACTAAAAAAAAAATCAAAATACATCTTTTTTAAGTAAAAATAAAAATTTTAAAGGACATTTAAAATAAACATTTATTATTTCTGCCTTAGACATTTTTGCTATTATTCATAACAAGTAAAATAAAACAATTAAATATATCTAAACATTTATTATAATGAGCTATACTTAGAATTGGATCAAATAAACAAAACTTAATTAATAAATGAGTTAACTGATAATATATATATATATATATATATATATATATATATATATATATATATATATATATATATATATATATAAAATATATATATAATATATATATATATATATATATAAAAAAATCATTTATCCCCTTTTGCGTATTTCAGTTTTTAGCCATATTATTTTCCTTGTGGTAACTTAAATTAGTTGCAATGCAGTCTATGTGTACATTTCTGTTTTAAAAGTACTTTAAATTACACTATGAAGATATATTTAACTTTACTTTGGAGTTACTGGTAAAGTGGGGTGTACAAAACACCCCACTAATTTAAATAAAATGTTTGGAGTGTCGCTAACATCCCACATTACTAATTGTGTTCCAAATTTTTGCTGGACCGATTCTTTTATGTTTATTGAAGTAAGCATAAATCCTGTGTATAATAGTTAAAATATATGAATTAAATTACTTTTAACTTTGCATGATAACCCCTACATAAATAGTATTTATATTTATAGCTTCTGATTTATGTTGCAGTATGGATCCAGAAGAATGCCAAAGAATACAAAGGCTCCTTCATGAGGTTGAAGATGCGAGTGAGTCAGCTGCTTCTTCAACAAATGTAGATTCTGAAGAGGATGAGGTTGAACTTTCTAATCATCTTTCAGAATCTGAGCAATCTGGTGATGAAGAACCGGTGGTTGTTAACAACGATGACCCAACATATACTGGTAAGGATAATCTAACTAAGTGGAGGAAACATGCGTTGCCCAGGAATGTGATTACACGGCAGCAAAACATTGTGACACATTTACCAGGAGAGCGGGCTGCAGGTAAAAACAGTAAAACTCCTAAGGAGCGTTTCTCATTATTTATAAATGGCGATATCATTGAAAAAATGGTAGTGTACAATAACATAAAAATTGAATAAGACTCAGGAAAAATAAAAGCGAGAGAAGTAAATTATAAAACCAACGTTACAGAAATTAAGGCATTTATTGGGCTACTAATTATCAGTGGTTTAGTAAAATCTGGCCATCGAAATCTTGACAATCTTTGGAATGTTGACAAATTAGGGGTTGATATTTTTCAAACCACTATGAATTTTAAGAGATTTAGATTTTTACTGAGGTACATCAGGTTTGATGACAAACAGACGGCCTGCTAGAAAGCAAGAGGACAAGCTATGTGCATCCCAAATTTTTGAAATGTTCAATAACAACACTGTAAGAAATATTTGTGTCTCTCTCTCTCACACACACTCTCCCTCCCTCCCCCCTCACTCTGTCTCTCTCTCTCTCAATTTCTAAATTTTCAATTATGAACTATCCAAATTTAGTGTTGATTTTAATAAATCATATATTAGTTCAACTCCGTTGTTTTATTTCGGAAAGTTTTTACAACCTTCCTCGCCACGAACCCAAGAGAAGACAATCTTCTTCTCCCACTGAGCAAACGAAGGCCGGCTACTACATCTGGTGTCAGGTGTGGGGTGGTACTGACTGCAAGAACGTCACCAACATGTGAGGTAGGTGATTGAATAAATTCAGCATTAATCTTCTAATCCTTAACTGGTAACGTGGGGTGTACAAAACACCCCACTACTTTAAATGTGGGTATATTTTTTCCTAGGTTGGCAGCACTAGGGACGCTTCAAGCACCTTCCTGTAACTTTGCAGACCGTGTGCTTTTAGTAGTTGAAGTGCTCAGACAGGTTATCTAATCCTAGTTAAACTTCTGCGTGTTTGTTTTCAGCCATATTATTTTCCTTGTGGTAACTTAAATTAGTTGCAATGTAGTCTATGTGTACATTTGTGTTTTAAAAGTAATTTAAATTACACTAAGAAGATACATTTAACTTTACTTTGGAATTAACACTTAAAATACCCACACTGTTCAGGCTGGACCTGACATGTCGAAGACAGGTTCAGCCATGGAAATTTACGATGTGAGTGAGATTGGAATACAACAAGCGATACATTCAATACTTCTTCCAAATATGGATCATGACTATTCCGAACATGAAACTACCAGTAGTGAAATAGATAATAAAAGAAAATACCCCGAAGATGACACTCATAATAAATCCACCACTACAAAAAACCCAACATTCAAAGACTGTACAAAGCAGAAATTTCAGGACCCTTTGAAGTGATCATACAGGACAAACAAAGAAATAAAATCAACCCTTTCTCAGTAGGAAACATACTTAAACTACACTATTCAGACATAGATCATATTACTCGAGATGGTAGAAACCTATCGGTTATTTGTAAAAACTATTCATCTGCCAACGAGTTAGTTAACTCACAACATTTCATTGGATTCAACGTATTCGTCCCCTCCATTCGAGTGCATACCATACGTGTTGTATATGCAGAACCTGAGGTAAGTGAACTTTATTTACTATCGGAATCATTATCTGATTACCCTATTATCCAGGCTGAGAGAATTAAGCGTACAGTTGATGGTTAATTGATAAACACTCATTTTATTAAGGTTATATTTCAATCTGAAAAGTTGCCTAATTATATCTATTTAAACTATGTACGTATGCAGGTTGCGCCCTACATGATAAGGGTCAAACAATGTTTTCGATGTTTTGCTTATGGTCACGTGGCAGGTTCACCCTGCAATAAGGAAAGAATTTGCTTTATTTCGATTCACCCGCCCCCGGCATAAGTACTGTTATTTAGAACAAACATAACAAATGGCGACGAGGTCGGTTAAATTTACATACCGGGCAATGCAACTGTTCGATTGTGCCGCGTAGTGTAAATTGCGGACAACACGTGTAAATGTCGGATGACGGAGTGGATTTAGCGCCGTTACTACACAATATCGAACTGCCGGGCAACACAAAAATGTCAGGAATAATCGGCGGAATCGGTGAATACGATCAAAATAGTGAGACGTGGTCGTCTTATATCGAGCGCTTCGAACTATTCATCGAGTGCAACAATATTAAGGAGGAGAAAAAGGTTAGCACGTTATTAACGGTTGCCGGTGTAAAAACGTACAGTCTATTACGGGATTTATGCACGCCCAATAAGCCGTCTACAAACAGTTTTGACACATTAGTATCTTTGATTCAAGATCACTTGTATCCAAAACCATCGTTCATAGCCGACAGGTACAAGTTCAGCAAGAGGATTCAGCACGAAGGCGAATCAGCAGCAGACTACATCGCCCAGTTAAGAAAGATGTCCACCCATTGTGAATTTGGGGCAGTTTTAAACGATTACCTGCGAGATCGTTTAGTCTCCGGAATTAGAAATGAAGCAACAAAACAAAAACTGTTAGGAGAATCCAGCTTGACATTTGACCAAGCAGTTAAAATCATCACGTCAGCAGAAGCCGCTGAGAAGAATGCAGCAGCCTTGGCGATCAACGGAAGCCGCAACGCCGAGCGACTACAAAAGATGACAGCTCATCACCGCAGTGTAACAGCTGGGAGCAGAGCATCGGCGGGTGCCGGCGGCGCTACCACACCTGGAAGTCACCACCACAACCCCAAAAGCAGCGCTTCGCACGACTACAAAGTGCAGTGTTCGTGTTGTGGTAATGTGGGCCATTTGCGCCATCAGTGTCGATTGTTTGGTGTTACGTGTAACGCGTGTGGAAAAAAGAATCACATTGCTAAGGTTTGTCGATCAAAGGGTAAGCCCCAAAACCAACAATCTAAGTTTAAACACTTTAAAAATAAAAATGATAGTAGACATAATTATGTATAAGAAGTATGTAGTCAAAACACTGATAGTAATGTTGAACCTGAAAGCTATGAGGAAGATATTTCAAATTTATTTAAAATGAATGAAAGGGAAGTTGAGCACATTAAAGTTAGTCCGGTTAAATTAGAATTAATAGTTAAGGGTAAGCCAATCTATTTTGAGGCTGATATAGGCGCGTCAGTAAGCGTGTGCAGCGAGCAATTTTACAAAGAAAACCTTAATAGTTGTAAATTATTGCCCACTGACTTATCTCTAAGTTCGTATACGAATGAACCTATAGTTCCGTTAGGGAAAATTGAAGTGGATGTTCAATATCAAGGAGTTAGCTAATTTCTTGAATTGTTTGTAATCAAGAAAGGAGCTCACCCTCTCATAGGACGAAATTGGCTTCAAAGTCTCGGTGTGGAAATATCTTTCAAAAATAAAATATTTGGCATAAGCAATAAAGACAGTAATTCAATCATTTCCATTTATTTATCTCATTTACATATAATACAAACATGTGATAATAATATACAAGAGAAGGTACCCACATGGGCAAAAGCCTGTGTGTGAGAACCGAGTCCATCTTCACTCGAGTTTGCAATCACAATAATACTAATATATAATGTAAATATTAGAACAAAATTACAATTGTATGATTAAAAGATAACTAAAGATAACTAAATAGTAAACATACTCGGTTTGGATGCATATTAACTAAATTCAAGCAGTGTAAAAAGTAATAATTTAATCAGTTATGATAATGGAACGACATGACAAAGATGCAACAAATTCTAGTATATGAAGTTTTATGGCTATAAGAAGTAAGACAACATACGGGATATGCTTAAAGAGTGCCCAAGAAACCTTATTTTAAGACCTATGAAAAGGAAAAGAAAAGAAAAACAAAAAGATAAACAGAAACGAATCATTTTATTGTTGTCGACACACACGCGCGCACACACACGGACAACAGACTAAATTGACAGACACCTCTCCATCACAACAAACAACCACCTCAAAATTTCTCAATCAAAACAATTCAGTCCGACTGCTTCACCAAAACGCCCAATCAGCGAGAAACAAACTGGAGGAACTGCAACTCATTTGTGAGGACGAAAAAACAGATATCCTAGTTGTGACCGAAAACGGTTTCAACGACAGGAACATTGCCCTCTGCAAAATTCCAAATTTCACTTTGGCCAACGCATTTTGTAGACAACTCTCCAAAGGAGGGGGTGTCGCCATTTTTATGAAGGAAAATTTTAAGTTCAACCTTTTTCCAGTCAAGGAAACAATTGAAAAAGATTTTGAAGCAGTTTCAGTCAAAATTTACACAAAAAAGTCAAAATTAATCGTCGTTGGCGTTTATAGGTCTCCCAACGGGAACGAAGATGTTTTCATGTCAAAATTTGAAGCTTTGCTGACGGAATTGACTACCCAGCAACTGAACTTCGTTCTGATGGGTGATTTTAACATCGATGCGATGAACCAAACTCATCCGTCGACTAAACGCTTTGTCGATATGCTACAATGCTTTGGCTTGGAGTTGCTGGTCAAAACTCCAACGAGAGTGACGCCGGCAACACAATCTGCTATCGACAATGTCATTTCAAATCTCCCAAATGTCGAAGTGTCCGTGATCAACACAGCAATCGCGGATCATTATGGCCAAGAGGCTATAATTACAGGACAACAAATCGAGAGGGAGCCCAAAATTAATAAAACAATAAGAGACATAACGCCTAGCAACATTGCTCTCCTAAACGCCTCTCTTTTTAAAGAACAATGGCACTTTCTAAATTCTAGCCAAACAGTTGAACAGCAGTTCCAGGCATTCAATAATTGCCTAAATTTTCATCTAAATCTATGCTGTCCTACAAAAACAATTAAAATATGCCAAAACAAGACAAGAAATACTTGGATCACGAAAGGAATATTGGTTTCAAGAGATAAACTAAAATTCCTTTCCGAAATTTATAGATCAGATTCAAATGAAAATTTCAAAATTTATTACCGAAACTACAAAAGAATTTACCGAAAAGTGATCCAAGCCGCGAAATCATATGATGTCTCAAAAAAAATTCTTTCTTCTAAAAATGTTTCTAAAACTGTTTGGGACATTATTAACAATAAAAATAAAGCTCACAAACAGATCAAAATTAAAATTGGAGATACCTTGGTGCAGGATGAAGCTGGGATCGCCCATGAGTTTAATAGATTTTTTGCGTCTGTTGCTTGTGGGCGAGATCCTCGACCGTCAGAGCCCCAGGTTAATCACGCGCGAAGACGTAGTCCAGTAGAATCAATGATACTGGCACCTGTACTTGAGGAAGAATTGGAAAAAATTATTCAGCAGCTCCCGGCCAAAAAATCAACCGATCTAAATTTATTGTCCATGTGGATCTTGAAAAAATGTGCCAAGCATATTGTGAGCCCTCTGACTCAATTGGTAAATCTGTCTTTTCAAACAGGAGTTTTCCCCTCCCTCCTGAAAAATGCTAAAGTACACCCCATTTTCAAAAAAGATGACCCATGCTCCCTTAACAATTATCGGCCTGTCTCTATTTTGCCAACTGTGAGCAAGATTTTCGAAAAACTATTTTTGACAAGAATGCTTTGTTTTCTTAGCAAACACAACCAGCTCTCTGAAGACCAATTTGGCTTCAGAACGGGAAAATCGACGGTAGACGCTGTGGTGAGTCTGGTCGAAATGGTTGTAGAGGGGTTAGAGTGTCGGAATCCCACCATAAGTGTGTTTCTCGACTTATCCAAAGCATTCGACTGTGTTGACCATAATACACTTCTTGACAAACTTGAATCTCATGGCATTCGAGGTGTGCCCCTGCTGTGGATTAAATCATTTCTAAGCCATAGAACACAGACTGTCCAAATTACAAATCACTTTTCAAGTCCATTGAATTTGAGATATGGAGTTCCCCAAGGCTCCATCCTCAGTCCAATCCTTTTTCTGGTCTATGTCAATGACATCGAGTCATCACTTCTGTACGGGAATCTCGTGCAGTATGCTGATGACACGACTCTGTTTTAACGATAAATCAAAAGAAGTTTTGGAACAAGAAGCTTTTGTTGACCTTAACAATTGCGTCCAACACTTTCATAGCCTCAATCTCACAACAAATTCCACAAAATCTAATTTTCTGAATTTCGCCCTGCGACCAATGGACGTTGGGTGTGGGCCTTCCGTCATGCTGGGAGACTCCACATTAGAAGAAGTTTACTCCTCCAAATTCCTTGGTATATACCTTGATCGAGGCTTGACATGGAATGTTCACATTGATTCAGTTTGTTCAAAATTAGCGTCTGGCGTTTATGTTTTAAGATCTTTAGCCAAATACTGACCAAGTCAGGTTCTGATGGCGGCGTATTACGGCCTGATTTACCCACATCTTTCCTACGGAGTGATTTTGTGGGGAGCTTGTTCAAACAATCAAATTTTGAGAGTTTTCAGGCTTCAAAAGAAAGCGAACAATCGCCAACATGAACTTCAGAGAGTCGTGTAGACCAGCTTTCAAAAAATTGCAGCTGTTGACCCTGCCATGTCTCTATATCTTGGAGGCAGTTTTATTCTGTAAGTCAAAATGTGCCCTGACTAGGGGCCGTGACGTGCATGAATATGAAAAGAGAGGCAGAGACAACTACCGTACTGGGCGACACAGAACGGTGGTTTATGAACACCTGCCCTCGCAGGCAGGTGTCCGTTTCATCAACAGTTTGCCGGATTCCATGAAAAACGTACAAACGCCCAAGGCGTTAAAAACTCGTCTGCGCTTTTTAGCGTCTAAAGCATTCTATAGCGTCGACGAGTTCTTGAATTATAGTTGGGAGACCTCCAATCTAGAAGACTAACACTGGCGTTGGCAGTGGAGAGAATTGGCGAGTAAGTGGTATGGATGAATGTAACGATTGTATGTCTGAATGTGGTATTGTGAACGAATGTAAAAATTATAAATTTATTCGGTATGACTTTTGCCACATAATTGTAATATTATCAACGGCAATAAAAGACTTGACTTTGACTTGACTTTGACACACACACACGCGCACACACGCACGCGCGCGCGCACACACACACACAGATAAATAAGAATGCTCGCACATGTGCGTCACCAAGGTATTCACAAACTATATATAAATATCATCGCAGTAATTATCACTCGGCACGAACAGATCACTCAGAGTAGATAGAAGTGAGTATAGCGTTTGCACCACTCCTCCCCAATGCAATTAACCAGTTCATTAACTTCTTTTTGTACGCTTCGACTTTAATGTTCCAATTTTCTCTCAGTTCCAATGGTAAATTTTGGTAGATTATGTGTAGAACGTAGAAAGAATTTGTTTTATTTATAGACTTAGTATAACGTGCTGTGGCGATACCAATATTCAATCTATGGCTTGTGTTGTATGCATGTTCCACTTTCTCTAAAAATGAAAATTTATGTTTGAAACCGTACAAAATCAAAACTTTTAGGAATAGTTGTCTAATATCAAGGATCATAAATAAACGAAACAAATTTTCTGATGGGAACCTCCTTGGTTTTTTGAGACCAGCTTTCATAATAGACTTTTGAGTAATTTGTAAATGGTTTTATTACTGTATTAGAAGCCCCTCCCCACGCAATGATTCCTTACTGAAGGATCGATTGAACATATGCGTAATAAACAATTTTGATATGGCGGAAATTTAGGCACACGTGATAATGTAACGAACATATAAATGCATTTCCGTAGTTTGCTATTGATATAGCTAACGTGGGCTGCCCAAGCGAGTCTATTATCAAACATTACTCCAAGATATTTGAAAGTACTAACACGTTCGATACTATGACACTGACAGGGTATCAGGCGGCCACCGCACTGCCCATTGTGCATTTTCAGCTGTAGACCCACTGGGTCGCGCGTTGCGCGCAGGGACACAGCCATGTGCTTCGTCTTGCATATATTTACAGTCAGTCGATTACTGTCAAACCACTGTTTGATGGTGTGAAGTCCTCGCTCAGCATTCCTATAGACTTCCTCCCACATATGACCATCAAATAACGCTACTGTATCGTCTGCGTACAAGTATAACGTACCATTATTAAGAATGATCTTTCCTATATCATTTGTATAGATTAAGAAAAGTAAAGGTCCAAGTGTACTCCCCTGGATAACCCCAAAATTTATTTGCTTGGATTCGCTTTTTATACCGTTAATTTCAACAATTTGCCGCCTATTACATAAATAACTTTTAAACCACTTCAGCGCGTTGTCTCTTACACCAATTAATTCTAATTTTTTAACCAAAATGTGTCTATCTAAGGAGTCAAAAGCTTTTGCCAAGTCGATGAACACCAATAAAGAGAGCTTGCCTTTAGCTATATTGTTATGGATGCGTCTTGTTAAATTAAAAAGGGCGTCTTCCACCGTAACATCTTTCCTAAAACCAAACTGATTTTTAAAAATTATATTGTTTTCAAATAGATAATGGGTTAATTGTTTTCTAACAATCTTCTCTAATAACTTGGATATAACGCTTAAGAGAGATATCGGGCGATAGTTCGAACGCTCTCCCTTCTCACCTCCCTTGAATATAGGCATCACCTTGGCGATTTTAAATATGTCTGGAAAAATACCATCTATGAGACTAGTATTTATTATGTGCAAGAGTGGTTGTTTTAGATAGGTAAAGTTATCTTTGATAATATCACTAGTAATACCATCCATTCCTGGAGCTGAGCCTCCTTTTAACTCGGCCATACACTCTTCCATCTGCTGTTCGGTAACTGGAGTCAACCTAAACTCCGTCCGCAACCTGATATGTTCAATATCAATCGGGCAATCAGCTACAGGGACCGTGCCAGCCAGCTCTTCTCCCACATTAACAAAAAATCCGGATGTTACGAGTAAACATTGCATTGAATTAACTAAAGATTTGATCAAAGAATTTCCGGAAGTTTTCAGTGACAAATTAGGTCAATACAAAGGTGAACCAGTTAAATTAAAGTTAAAACCTGACGCCACACCAAGGTATTTTAAGCCACGGTCCATTCCCTTTTCACTTAAAACTAAAGTCGAAAAAGAACTAGAAAGGTTAACTGAGGAAAAAGTACTTGTTCCAGTAAAAAGTAGTGACTGGGGCACTCCCATTGTTCCAGTAATAAAACCAGACGGAGGAATACGCATTTGCGGAGATTTTGAAGTTATCTTAAATCCATGTTTAGAAGTTGAAAAGTACATTATCCCCAGAATAGATGAAATGTTTACTTGTTTACAGAAAGGCGAGAAAATTCAGTAAAATAGATTTATGCCAAGCTTATATGCAGCTAGAGTTAGATGAAGAATCTAAGAAATTATGCACTATCAGTACCCATAAAGGGTTATTCAGTTATCAAAGAATGCCGTTCGGAATTTCTTCCGCAACGAGTATATTTCAGTACAGAATCGAACAGTGTTTACAAGACTTGTCCAATGTTGTTGTATTTTTAGACGATATATTGATTACAGATGTAAACGATGATCTACACTATCAAAAACTTAGGGAAGTTTGCAAGCGCCTAAGCGAAAATGGTCTCACAGTAAAAAAGAATAAATGCACATTTTTTGCACCTAAAGTGGAGTATTTAGGTTTCTGTATTGACAAAGAAGGGTTGCACACTTCCGAATCTAAGGTAGAAGCAATTAGGAATGCTCCCATACCTAAAACAGTGACAGAGGTCAAAGCTTTAGTAGGTCTAATTAATTACTACTCAAAGTTCATACCACATTGTTCCACCATACTAAGTCCCATGTACAGTCTTCTTAAGAAGGACACACCTTTTAATTTTGATAAGAATTGTATCGCAGCTTTTGACAAAGTAAAAGAGTTACTTTCAAACGCACCAATTTTGGCACATTATGATACTAATTTGCCTTTGAAGTTAGCCGTAGATGATAGTTCAGTTGGCTTGGGAGCCGTCCTAAGTGTTATCTCACCAGGTGGTATAGAGAAACCAATAGCCTATCAGTCACGCACACTCTCACAAGCTGAGCGGAACTATTCACAGATAGAGAAAGAAGCTCTGGCTATCGTATTTGCAGTCAAAAAGTTTAATCAATACTTGTACGGTCGGAAATTTATTTTGTACACTGATCACAAACCTCTTTTAAGTATCTTTGGAAATAAAAAAGGGTTACCTATCTTTGCTGCCGATCGCATGCAAAGATATGCTTTGTTTCTGTCCGGTTACGAATTTGACATTCAATACGTAAAGACGGAACTAAATAATGCAGATATGTTATCTAGATTGCCTTTAAGTGTCAATCACAACAATGCTACTGATGAGTTTGCGTGGCAGGGTACATATTTACATTGTATTCAAGAAAGCTCATTACCTTTGACTTTTGAACATGTAAAATCAGATACACAGAAAGATCCAGTTTTAAGTAAAGTGTATGGCTACATTATACACGGTTGGCCTAATGTCATTCCTGAGGGAAGCGAAGAGCTTACTCCGTATTTCCAGAGACAGAACGAACTGACAGTTGAATTTGGAGTAATTATGTGGGGTTATAAAGTAGTCGTACCAGTAACTTTAAGGGATTATGTACTTAAAGAGCTTCATTCTAGTCATTTAGGTATTGTGAAAATGAAAGCACGCAGCTACGTCTGGTGGAACGGTATTGATGAACAGATCACAAATATGGCTAAAAGTTGTTCTTCCTGTGTCCGGGAACGGAACAACCCGTCAAGGAGTCAATTACATGTTTGGCACTATCCTTCAGCTCCCTGGGAACGTATTCATGTGGACTACCTAGGACCTTTTAAAAATAAAATGTATTTAATCATCATTGACGCTCACTCAAAATGGTTAGAAGTAGGCGAAGTTAGTTCAACTTCCGCTAAACTAGCTATAAGTTTTCTAAGAGAGCTATTTAGTCGCTTTGGTCTACCTGTTAATTTACATTCTGACAATGGACCACCCTTTACCTCATCGGAGTTCAAACAGTTCATGGAAATGAACGGTATAAAACATACTTTCAGTCCTATGTATCATCCAAAAAGTAATGGCCAAGCAGAAAACAGCGTGAAATTTGCTAAAGACAAATTAAAGCGAGCATTTCATGACAATGCAGATGCTAGCGTAGCCTTGAGTAGGATATTGTTTGACTACCGTAACTCTGTACATAGTACTACCAATGAAACACCAAGCAAGTTAATGTTTGGCAGGAAACTGCGCACCCGGTTGGATCTATTGAGACCAAACATTATCCAGTTTGTAAATAAGAAACAAGAGGAGAGCAAAAATAGTTTTAATAAAAATATTACTAGGGTAGTTTATCCAGGTCAAACTGTATTAATGCGAGATTACAGGTCAAACAAACAAATGGTTGCAAGGTATTGTAAATAAACAAATCATTCCTGTTATGTATGAAATAGAGTTAAATTCTGGCATTGTAACGAAACGTCACATAGATCAACTGATCGGTCTGAGTGACAGTTCGCTAGACAGAGACTCGAGTGCAGTAGCAGAAACTGTACCGAGAAACGTGACAACCCCTACTTCCGCAAGCGCAGACGTAGACTTGGCAGCGCCGCAATACCAATCGCAGTGTAACTCTCCCCCTGCACATGACGTAAATCGATCGCCAGTTGGCATGGCAACCACTACGGCGAGTGGTGGAAGGTCATTCTCTTCCCCCTCTACCCCGCACCGTACTACACCCGTATCAGCGCGTGTAAAATCAGCTGTTCTTGACAGCACCTGTCAAAGTCGGATGCGACACTATCCTGAGCGCACTAGAAAACCTGTAAATAAACTTGACTTATAATAAAGATGTACTTATTCAGTAATGGTTGTGTATTATGTTATATTATGTTTTTCTTTTTATTATATTGTGGTTTTATCAAGCGTTTATTTGAATTTAAACTTGTTTAGTGTTTACTTTTTGTCAACTTGTTGTTAATTATAGAATCATGTCAGATAAGTACTTTATCAATTATTACTTTAAGTATCAAGAGGAAGCATTCAAACTATTGAAGGACAATTAATTTTTAAATTTGATTTGTTTGTAATTTCTGAATTTAATAGGGAGGAAATTGTTATATATGAATATTCTTTGTATCATTATCTAGTAAGTTTAGATATATTTGCAACATGTGCACCTCACCCCATATGACGTAATGTGTCGGCTGTTTTAATCGTATGATTTTGAATAAACGGCATTGGCTACTCGAGATCACCTGACCCCCCTCTCCTTTGGTCACTGCCTCGTCCGAGCATTCCTTGAGCCGCTGTAGGGAGTCAACTCCCAGTCTCGCTTGCCACACCACCCCTCGTGTGGCCGTGTTCTAAGAAATGTAAAAGTGTTCTTTATTTCGATTCACCCGCCCCCGGCATAAGTACTGTTATTTATAACAAACATAACAAATGGCGACGAGGATGGGATAACATAACATAACTTAATCCAACTACAAGGAATACAGGTAACTAATTTTAGTTGGCCTATTAACATTTATAATATATATTGTAGTTAAAAAAGTAGAAAACAGTTTTTGGCGAAATAATTATTTAGCAAGTACCAAGGCTATACTTTGTTAAGTAATGATTTTAACGCCACAAATGCTACATAACCAATTGATAGATTGGACTTTATGGTTTCAATATTGTAGAAGAACTAACACAGGAATGGCTAAAATACAGAACTGATCAAAATTCACCTAACATTACTGGACGAGCTGCAGGAAAGCCAAGCGCTTTGTTTGCTGGTGGAGATACCGGACCGAACCAATATTTAGAAAAATATTCCTTTAGATAGAGAAAAAACTGCTCTGTTTCTAGTGCAGCTAGCACAAAGGCCGGAGGCAAAAGAAAGAAGTCAACGTTCCAATGTAAAAACATGTTTTAAGGGAGTGCATCCACTTTGCCTTCCAAATCATACATGCTGACTTTTTTCTTAAGGGGGTTCGGTATCAAAAAAATGAAATTTTAATAAATTTTCGTGTTTTAATATTTTATTATTCTATGACTAATTCCTGACATTTTAATGCAAAAACTATTAAAATCCGATGATGGGAACTATTTTTATTTTGAAAAATATACTACATGCCAACAATTTAGTGTTTCCATTGCAACTAAAGTATTTGTTATAGTAACACAGTTGTATTCTTCCAAACTATGATTTAGATTTATGGGTTGGTACACCTGCCTTGTCTACTAACAAAAAATACAGCTGTCTATAACTGTCTTCAGTTACAATAAACCAATTTTGTGTTTGTAAACAAAACAAGTTATGTTTGGTGGATTGTAGTTACTGTTATTTTGTTTGTAGAACGCATTTGATTTCTAAAATGCCTAGAAGTAATAGAATTTTTAAGAAGAGAAAAAGTGAGTTTTACAAAAAGAAAGTAGTTGTAGAGTGTGAAAGCAGTGGTAGTGGTGTTGTTTTGGAAGAAACTGTGGAAGATAGGTTAGTTGAGAGTGAAACTGAGCCTAGTCCTACGCCGAATAATGAGGACACAGATGATGTTGTTAGTGCTTCAAAAGTGAAACTAGGTAATATCCGTCAAAATTATAAAAACATAACTGATAAGGAGCCTAATTTCCAAAATGATATTGTTGATTTTAAAAAACTTATAAATGTAATTTCTCAAATAGCAGTATGCAAACAGTGTCATCAACCGATCGATTTTAAAATCAAGTATCGTGTAGGCCTTTTTTTCTCGGGGAACTTTTCATGTGAAGGTTGCAATGAAAAGACACTGGCCTCTTATGAAAACTCCTTAGTCTTGCAAAATAGACCTAATGGTGATACAAAATTATATGACATAAATGTAAGATTGGTGTATGGCATGCGTACGATTGGCAGAGGCCAGACGGCTGCCGCTACACTATGTGGCGTACTAAATCTGCCCTCTCCTCCATCACGGTTTATGAATTACACGCAACTGTTAGGGTCTGTGACTGAAGATGTTTGTTTTAAGATTATGAAGGAAGCAGTAGAAGAATCAGTGATTATAAATGAAGGTAGGAGGGATTTGACAGTAGCCATAGACGGGACATGGCAAAAGCGAGGCCATACATCACAAAATGGTATAATCACTGCAACATCTGTGGATACCGGTAAGGTAATTGATGCAGAGATTTTATCTAAGTATTATCGTTGTAAAGACAAATTAATTGGACAACATAGTGATAAGTGCAGTGCAAACTATCTGGGAGTAAGCGGAGGCATGGAAGTTGTCGGAGCTCGTGCGATTTTCCATCGGTCCCAACCCACTTACAATGTTCGCTACGTTGAATACTTAGGTGATGGGGATTCGAAAGGGTTTTTTAGTGTTGTGGAAAGCAAGCCCTATGGTGATGAGTGCCTGGTGAAAAAACTAGAATGCATTGGGCATGTGCAGAAGCGCATGGGGACTCGCCTAAAGAATTTAAAATTAAAAGAGGGAAAAAACAAACAAACCGATAGAAAAACAATAGGCGGTCGGAACAGACTGACTGAAGCTGCCATATTAGCCATACAAAAATATTATGGTCTAGCAATTCGAAGAAATGCAAGCAATTTAGAAGACATGCGAAAAGCTGTTTGGGCTGACCATTACCATTTGCTATCCAGCAATACAAATCCTCAACACGGACTTTGCCCAATAGGGAGTGAAAGTTGGTGCAAGTACCAAAAGGCTATGGCTTGTAATGAAACTTATGACCATTCCAAACATTTTCACCTTCCTGCTGTCATCATGAACAAGATAAAGCCTATTTTTACAGACCTAAGTGCACCTGATTTGCTTCGTAAATGTCTCCACGGTAAGTAACAAAACCCAAATGAGACCGTAAACCAAGTAATCTGGTCTCGCCTGCCAAAAACTGTCTTTGTTGGCATACACACCTTGCACTTAGGAGTGTATGATGCCATAAGTTCCTTCAATAAAGGAAATATGGCAAAATGTATGGTTTTACAACATCTTGGAATGACAGTTGGACATAATTTTTGTGAAGCAATGAAAAAGCTTGACATAACTCGCTTACAAAAAGCTCAACGCATGGCTACCGAAGTCGCAAAAAAATCAAGGCAAGCTCGCTCAAGTGCCAAGAGGAAGCTGGAAGATCAGTGGGAAAGCCTATTTTTACAGACCTAAGTGCACCTGATTTGCTTCGTAAATGTCTCCACGGTAAGTAACAAAACCCAAATGAGTCCGTAAACCAAGTAATCTGGTCTCACCTGCCAAAAACTGTCTTTGTTGGCATACACACCTTGCACTTAGGAGTGTATGATGCCATAAGTTCCTTCAATAAAGGAAATATGGCAAAATGTATGGTTTTACAACATCTTGGAATGACTGTTGGACATAATTTTTGTGAAGCAATGAAAAAGCTTGACATAGCTCGCTTACAAAAAGCTCAACGCATGGCTACCGAAGTCGCAAAAAAATCAAGGCAAGCTCGCTCAAGTGCCAAGAGGAAGCTGGAAGATCAGTGGGAAGAGTTGGAGGATCCTGATAACCCTAGTTATGCAGCTGGATGTCATTAATATTATAATAAAGGTCAGTGAATTCACTTATTTGATGTGTGTTGCCATTAGCTGCGATTTCCCGAAAATTAACTTTTTTATCACTTATGTACCTTTTTCTCAAGATCCACTGATCAGATTAACATAAAAAATATACATGTACTTAAGACCAGTACACACATTTAGAGCGGAAGACATTATAAAAATCTATTTTAAATTTTTATTAAAAAAATTATAATTATAAATTATTTTACAAAAAATTAATAAATTTTTTATTTACAACAAATTAAATAAAACTTCTTTTTTTAACTTTGTTCCGCTCTAAATGTTAACAAAGGTCTAAATAGTAGTGTCCTAAAGTTTGATGATGATAGCTTTAAAGGTTTCTGAGAAAAAAGTACATAAAATTGGCCAAATTAACATGGGAAGGATAGGGCATACCGAACCCCCTTAATATGTTAGTTTTTGTCAAAAATCTACCAACCTTTGTAATTGTGTACAGTTTTAGTTGTGTTTTAGTGCAGTAACTCATTTAATGACTGGTAATTTTTTGAAAGTAAATTTTGACGTCAAAGTGAAAAAAGTGTTGTTTTGGTAAGTACAATTTTAATATTATACAGTTAAAAAAGTAGAAAATAGGTTTTGGCGAAATAAATTATTTAGCAAAGAACAATGCTATACTTTGTTATGTGGTGATTTTAATGCAGTCCATTGGTTAAACCCAATGGTATTTATAGACAGACTTAAAAAAATTTTCCCGGCAGCAAAAGGGTTAAGGGGACTGAGATGACCCTAAGGGTGAAAATTTTTGTTTTTTTTCATTCTGTGTATTTTCCAGATTATTTATATGTAAAAATTATGATTAACAGAGCAATATTATAAAAGTTATTGACACTTCAGTAATAACATGCATTAAGCATTTCCATGAGCTTCTCAGCAATGAGAAGGGGTTGAGACAATCCAGTATGTTCATGTGTACTCACTATACCCGTACGTCTGCAAGAGGGGCGTGTACTCTTTAGGTCACCCTAGTATCTATGTGGATGACCGAGAATGTAGACAGAGCGGGGTCTCCACAAGTGCAAAGGCTCTCCCGTTCAATCTGTTCCACTCTGTGCTGCCCACAAGTATGAACAATAAATTAACACGTTAACTGGCACCATAAAGAATTCTAGAGTTTCCTGTGCTGTCAACATTTTATTTACTCGTTTTCTACGTGATATTGTTTTTATAGTGAATATAACGGTAAATGAAAACGATTTATGCAAGTTATATGATATGGGGTGTTGGGGCTTAACTTTAGACCTTAGACCTAACTACAAGGCTATGCGTGAGTAAGGTCGTCAAGCATCAAAAAATCTGAAGAAAGCGACAACTTTGAGCCGTGCCAAGGAAAGCCCTACCTCTGCGAAGACTGTTTTAAGGGAACCAGGTAGTGAAACATTTAATTTGTTTTAAATAAATTTTTTTATTATTATTTATTATTGGTAACAATCTTTTTCTGAACAATTTGACACTAAGCATATGAAAATCTAAGTACTACTTCATATTTATTTTTGGTTTTTTGTGCGGGGACGCACTGAGCTGATACACGTATCAGTATGATTTCCCGTTAGTGTTTTGCTTCTATAGGTTGGCAGTAATGTCATAGGTTATTTGAGTCAGCCGGTTTTACTTACTCTAATTCTGTGATGTTATTAGGTTATGTTATTCCTGTTTTACGTGAGTTTGATTGAGTATTAGCTACCAACATATTGAGTATATTACAGTTTATTGTTATTAAAAAAAGAGAAAACTATCAGTGATTATGCCTAGAATAAAGAAGTTTGGGAGAAGGAGATGTAAATACAGTAGTTAGTAGTGATGTAAATAGTAATTCTAGTATACTTTATGAAGATAATGTAAATATAACCTCAAATAGTGCAAATAACACTACTGAACATAACAGTGAATGTAGGCCTAGTTTGTCCAAACATATACTCAAGAGTGTACAATTGTGTGCCCCAGATAATGAATACTTTAGTTACCATTTTAGAGATGGGAAAGTTATAATCAACCTTAATATTTTGAATAAGGAAGTTTCAAAATTTGCTTCCTGTAAACCGTGCAAAAAAATCATGGACTTGAAATTTTTGAATTACCGGAAGCACGCAAAGGTATAGTTTCTAAGTTACAACTTGTGTTCAAAAACTGCAATGCTAGTACATCATTCATGTCTTCAAGCAAAAAAAAAAAACTATTTGGCTATTATGAAAATAATGTAAGACTTGTGTATGCTTGTAGAAGTACAGGTAAAGGCCGTGCAGGTACACAAAAATTTTGCTCAATTATGAACCTATCTTAACCTCCTACTAACTTTACGATGTACAATAAAGTACTGACAAAATATATTAGTGAAGTAGCAAAAGAGTCCATGCAAACTGCTACTATAAATGCCATAAATGAAAACGAAGGAAACAATGATATAAGTGTGATTTTTGATGGAACGTGGCAGAGAAGAGACCACACATCATTAAATTCAAAATTTGCTTCCTGTAAACCGTGCAAAAAAATCATGGACTTGAAATTTTTGAATTACCGGAAGCACGCAAAGGTATAGTTTCTAAGTTACAACTTGTGTTCAAAAACTGCAATGCTAGTACATCATTCATGTCTTCAAGCAAAAAAAAAAAACTATTTGGCTATTATGAAAATAATGTAAGACTTGTGTATGCTTGTAGAAGTACAGGTAAAGGCCGTGCAGGTACACAAAAATTTTGCTCAATTATGAACCTATCTTAACCTCCTACTAACTTTACGATGTACAATAAAGTACTGACAAAATATATTAGTGAAGTAGCAAAAGAGTCCATGCAAACTGCTACTATAAATGCCATAAATGAAAACGAAGGAAACAATGATATAAGTGTGATTTTTGATGGAACGTGGCAGAGAAGAGACCACACATCATTAAACGGTGTCGTAACAGTCACAAGCTTAGACACCGACAAAGTTTTAGATGTAGAGTGCATGTCCAAATACTGCAAAATATGCAAGGGGAAAAAATACAATCCCATGACGGTTGCCTAGCAAATTATAGTGGTACTAGTGGCGGCATGGAGATAAATGGAGTCATGAAGATTTATTAACGTTCAAATACCGCTTCTAATCCTGCACGTTACACTAGCTATTTAGGTAACGGCGACAACAAAGCATTTGAAACTGTCAAGAACATTAAAGTATATAGAGATGGTGTGGATATAAAAAAATTGGAATGTATAGGCCTCATCCAAAAAAGAATGGGTGGTAAGCTTTTACGCCTAAAAGAAAAAACAAAGGGCACTTTACTTTCGGATGGCAAGCCACTGTCTGGTAAAGGTAGACTAAGTAAAAGGCTGTTACAAAGGATCTACAAAGTTACCATGGAAACACATTAAGAAACAACTGTGAGAGTGTAGGAAACATTAAAAAATCAATATGGGCTACATACTTCCACTAGTCCTCAACATTAGAAAAACCATATGTCCAGAAGGTGTAGAATCATGGTGTAAGTACAACCGCAGCAAAGCATTAAAGGTTCCCCCTACACCCACTAACAATTTACCAATTGCTGTGATGGAGCACATAAAACCAATATATAGAGACTTAGCAGACCCAAATTTATTAAAAAAATGTGTTCGTGGATAGACCCAAAAACCAAACCGAGTCCTTTAATAACATGATTTGGACAAGGATTTCCAAAAACAATTTTGTTGGACTTTACACTTTGACAATTGGAGTGCATGACGCTGTATTGTGTTATAATGATGGAGGTTGGGAAGATAAGTGTTGGAAAAGTTATGTAGCAGGAGCTAATTGTGTAGTAGGACTCAAGCGACAAGATGAACTCCGCATACTTGAAGCTGAAAAAGCCATTGAAGATATAGAAAAAAGCAAAAGAAGTCAGAAAAACAGTGAAAAGTAGAATACTTGAGAATGAGGAAGACCCAGACTATGGTTATGGTGCACACTAATTATGTTCAATTTTGTATACACATTATTTGTATTGTTTAGTTTTAGGACATAGTAAAATAAAATGCTGGTTTTCCTAAAGGTTGTTTTTTTACATTTGGTACCATTATTTTGCAAACTATTGAACCGAATTTGACCAAACTTGCACACATTGTTTGTATTATCACTATAAACAATAATAAGAAGTATTATTTCATTTAAAAAAATATATAACACTTTTTATGCAAAAAATGTCAAAAAATTCTAATATTAAAAAATCAATGAAAATAGTTTGTGAGAAATATATGTTACAAATCCTTATTAATGTTAATAAGAGCAAAAAAATAGTCTTTAAGTTTTATTGCAGTATATCTTTTAGTTTTTGAAAAAAGTGTACCTAAAAAAAGGTAAATTTATCATGGGCGAGATTGCCACTACCTGGTTCCCTTAAGAAAATCCACAAGTAGACCTTAATCTGTATTGCAGAAGTATTAATCCTCTTTTATGTATCCAATTTAAAATAAACTTTGTTTTTATAAATATTGAAATATTAGCTATTTTATATATATATATATATATTCAATAAACATTGAATCCCAAAAAGTACTTGTTCCGCCGGGACTCGAACCCGGATCTCTCACTTGCCGGGTGAATGTGTTACCATTACACCACAGAGCCCTTACCTTTTACGATTCAATTATTATTTTGTATTTGTATGGAGATATATATATATATATATATATATATATATATATATATCCAATAATTCCAATATCAACGCTTCCAAAATATTTTTTTTTTTTAATTTTATTCACAACGATGGTGGTAAATGAAACGAGAATAAGTAATAAAACAATATAATCACAAAATAAAATAAAAACACGAAAGCATAGAAGAAAAATATATCAACAATTAATTGAAGACTTGAAATAAATAACGGGCTAAGTGCCAAAAATTACGAAGTGGTTTTTTTTAAATATGTTTCTGAATGTAAAGCCCTACATACCTATATAACGGGGTAAGTGCCAAATGCATTGGAAGTAGTTTTAAAAAAATCCGATAGACTGCGCCATGGGCTATGTGCCACCCGCCTAACCTATATGACGGGCTAAGTGCCACTTCCAGTTTTAGTCAGCTTGCTGTTGTTGAAGGGCTAAAACGAACTGTTTGAGGTTATGTTAGTGTTTTTCTATTGTAATAATAGTTGATCATTATAACTGTTACTATGGAGAACGTATTTGAAGAACATCATGTTCAAAAGAAAAACAGGAAGAAAGGAGAAGGTACAATCCAGCAGGAGATGAAATTACGAAGAAGTAAAGGATTGGCATACATAACTAAGAAGAAACAAATTGTTAGTGCTAAGGAATAACCTAGTACTAGGGTAAGTGTTTTTTTAATTGATTAATAGTTATTAAGGATAATAATATCATCGCTGTCGTGTATCAAGACTTTTTAAATCAAAAGGCATGGGTTTCAATACCATAGGAAATACGAAATGAACACAGGTTAGACATAGTTAAGAAATTTTGAAGGCTTGAAATATAGGGCTAAGTGGCTGACACTCAGTAATGTCAGCTACTAACATAGGTTTTATTTTACAGGCAATTTGCAAATGTAAGAACGAGTGTAAGACGATCAGTTCTGATTGGAAGTTGAAGCTCTTTACTGATTTTTACAACTTGGAGGATAATGTCAAACAAAACAACCTTCTCATGGGACTTCTAATTCTCATACCAGTAAAAAGAAGGCGACATGGTAACTACACAAATGAGAAGGACAGTAGAAGGCAATGCACTATTTTCTTTACTCTACCAAATGAAGGAGGTGGTGTGTTCAGTGTTTGTAAACAAACTTTTTTGGATACATTCTCCATAAACAAGAGGCGAGTTGAAACATTAGTGAGTGCGAAAAAATTGGGCATGACCTCATACACTGAAAAAAGAGGTAATAAATTGAAAACAAGGAAATTCTCTCAAGAACATGAAATGCTCGTTGTTGGACACATAAACACTTTCCCACGTGATGAGAGCCATTACACAAGGAATAAAAGTTCGAGGAAATATCTTAGCCAAGATCTAAGCATAAATAGAATGTATCTTGCATTCAAAGAACTCCACACTGACTCTCCGATAACTTATCGTTACTATTTTAGTACTTTCAAGAAACATTTCCCAGCCTTATCCTTCCGTCTTCCAAGAACAGACACATGCGACACATGTGATATTTTGAAAGCCCAGAGACAGGGCAGCCCTGGAAACAGAGAGTTACAATTTAAAATTGAAAATCATCATAGGAAAGCTGCAAAAGCTTTATCTGTAATGAAAGACGATTTAACCAACTCAAAAGATTCTAATCATAGATCTTGCACTGTATCTATGGATCTTCAGCAGGTGCTGTCACTGCCATGTTTAACACACAACAAAATGTATTATTCACGACAGTTATCCTGCTATAATTTATGTATTCATGTGGGTGACTCCAATACAGGAAATATGTTTTTATGGAATGAGTCAATAACAGGCAGAGGAAGTAACGAAATTGCTTCTTGTTTTTTGAAGTCCTTAAATAATGGAATAACCAACAAAAAGGTTCTCAATGTGTGGAGTGATAATTGTTTTGGACAAAACAAGAACAAAATGAAGGGGTCGAGGGAAAAAGGGGATAAGTCCATGTTTTTTCAAATTAGAGATATCAATGCCACTTTATTCTTAGGTAGCAAATACACAGTTTATGATGATTTCTTGTGCAATAAACGGGACCAGTCCACCAGAAAAAAATAAATAAATAATTACGCTCAGGGCAAAGAAAGGGATCAGTCCACGGTCTAAGGGCAAAGAAAGAGATCAGTCCATGAAACGAACTACGAAGTTGCAATAAAGGGATCAGTCCTCGCGCTCATTTGGATTTCCCATGGTCCTCTGCGCCACAGACTGGTTGGGACTTGTCTTTTTATGTACAATATTCTTAGTTTGTTGCTTGCTTTCTTGCAGAACAGTTGATAAGATAATTATTGTGTGAATTTCAATTAGTATATTTCCTTATGGTGTTGTGAAGTGTTTTTTTCAATTCAGATTTTGTTTTGTATAGTGATTGTGTTGAGTGAAGTGTTGGTAGGTTATATAAGTACAAATTATAAGTATAGTGACATGGAAAACATTGATGTTGATGAAGGTAATGGGGTGAGTAGGGGAAGTAGAAAAAGAAAAGCCTTTGGAAGAATTTCTGATGTAATGAAAAAAATTAACTTATCGAGTCATGAGTTAGGAGAAGACTGCCATTGTAGGTTAAAATGTTTTGAGAGAGTGCCAGACGATGCAAAAAAATCAGTCCTAAATGCCTTTAACTTGATGGCTAGCTCTGACGAACAAGACTCCTACTTATCCGGGCTAATCTCTGTTGTACCTGTTGCTCGTCGACGGAATAGGAAACCTGAAGAAGAGGCAAGAAAAAATGAAGCTACTTACAAGTACAGAGTAAGGGGGCGAATTGAAGGTGAAACAAAAGAGTATGATGTATGTAAAAAGGCGTTTGTGTCATTTCATGCAATAGGTAAAAAGAGAGTTGAGCGTATTGCTGCTGCATTAAAAGACACTGGATTCAGCCCAAAAAATAGAAGAGGAAAACATGAGAACCGCCCACATAAAATTAGTGATGAAGTTTTAGACAAGATTCGCACTCATATTACGTCATTCTCATCTAGAAACTCTCACTATGGGCTGAGGGACACCAAAAAAGTTTACCTTGACCAAAACCTCAATGTTACAAAAATACACAGATTTTTCCAAGAGAAAAACCCCCAAGTTAAAGTATCTTTTGACAAGTATAATGAGATTTTTTGCAAAGAGTTCAACATTGGATTTGGATATCCACGTATAGACACTTGCTCGGCTTGCGATGAGCTAAACTCAAAAGTTAGGTCTATTGAATTGGAAATAAATAATTGTAGTGATTTAAATCAAAGAGATGAGCTACAAAAAGAAGTAGGGAAAATACAAACTGAACTAACTTTGCACAAAAGAAAAGCAGATGCTTTTTATAATAGGAAAAGAGCTGTGACAAAGATGTGTAGAAAAAATCCACAAGAAGAAGCAATTTGTATTGATTTTGGACGCAACCTGCCCATCCCAAATGTCTCGACGAATGACGTTTATTATAAGCGACAATTGTCTTTGTATGTTTTCAACATAACAATCTTGTCAACAGGTGAATCAATATTTTACTTGTTTACTGAAGCAGCAGGGAAAAAAGGAAGCGATGATGTTTGCTCTCTTGTACATGACTTTCTTTACAATCACTTATCAATGAATGTAAAAAAGCTTCACATATTCTCCGATGCCTGTGGAGGCCAAAATAAGAATTTTACAATGTTCAAATTTCTTCACTACCTTGTACATTTTGAGAAGCGGTTTACAAGTGTCACAGTAACATACCCTATTCGTGGTCACAGTTACCTCGACTGCGACAGGCACATGGCTCTTCTAAACCCTAAAGCGTGGTTGGAAACACAAAAAGATTGGCAAGAACATTTTGAGGCAGCTAGAAGGAAACCAACTCCGTTCGTTGTAAACTCCATTGATCTAATCGATGACCAAAATCCATATCTTTTGACAAGTATAATGAGATTTTTTGCAAAGAGTTCAACATTGGATTTGGATATCCACGTATAGACACTTGCTCGGCTTGCGATGAGCTAAACTCAAAAGTTAGGTCTATTGAATTGGAAATAAATAATTGTAGTGATTTAAATCAAAGAGATGAGCTACAAAAAGAAGTAGGGAAAATACAAACTGAACTAACTTTGCACAAAAGAAAAGCAGATGCTTTTTATAATAGGAAAAGAGCTGTGACAAAGATGTGTAGAAAAAATCCACAAGAAGAAGCAATTTGTATTGATTTTGGACGCAACCTGCCCATCCCAAATGTCTCGACGAATGACGTTTATTATAAGCGACAATTGTCTTTGTATGTTTTCAACATAACAATCTTGTCAACAGGTGAATCAATATTTTACTTGTTTACTGAAGCAGCAGGGAAAAAAGGAAGCGATGATGTTTGCTCTCTTGTACATGACTTTCTTTACAATCACTTATCAATGAATGTAAAAAAGCTTCACATATTCTCCGATGCCTGTGGAGGCCAAAATAAGAATTTTACAATGTTCAAATTTCTTCACTACCTTGTACATTTTGAGAAGCGGTTTACAAGTGTCACAGTAACATACCCTATTCGTGGTCACAGTTACCTCGACTGCGACAGGCACATGGCTCTTCTAAACCCTAAAGCGTGGTTGGAAACACAAAAAGATTGGCAAGAACATTTTGAGGCAGCTAGAAGGAAACCAACTCCGTTCGTTGTAAACTCCATTGATCCAATCGATGACCAAAATCCAGCTACAAAGTGTATTTTTATGAGTTGGACCAAACATCTCGAATCATTTTATGCAAAGAGAGAATTCAAAATTAGGCCAATAAGGGAGATTATGTTTGATGATAAGAGCTTTGAAAACATGTTTTATCGGCACACATATCATGGAGCTTGGGAATCTACAGGAATAATAAAGAGGAATCAATCAAAGAATCTTGCAGCTGAATTCACACTGCCTGAGGCTAGCTACAATGGTGAGTTACTATTTTAATAAAATATTTTGTATTTCTTTGTATCCTAGATAAATGATGTAACTAAACTAAATTCTGTAAACGGCCTTTGAAGTTTTAAAATTTAAAATTAAATTGTCAATAATATAAACATTAAAAAACTACTCCATAATTTTACAGCACTTAGGAGGTATGTGCTATGTTTCAGAGCCACTTCCCATAAGTGCGGCTAAGTATGCTGACCTGCAGCACTTATCAAAGTTTTGTGGTCCAGAGGCACAGGACATATTCAGGAAGTTGAAATATAAGTAAAAGTGAAAAAAAAACTTCTTTAGGATGTTTTCTTTTTTAAATGTATCTTATTTTATAATAATGTAACAATAAAATTAAGTTCTGCTTTGAAAGTGCATGGTCTAGTCATTTATGAACAACAACTGGGGAATGAAAGAGATAAGTCCGTTGTACATATCCCCTTATTTCCCCCAGTATATGTAAAATATTTCACAAAAAGTATTTAACAAAGATTTTATGCACTTTTTGCGCAAGTATAATGTTTCATATAACTTATAACATAAAAAACCGGCTTTAACTCTTTATTTTACGTGAAAACAGTTGTGTACTTAGGTTTAGATATCGTAAACTGCTGTTCCTGAAAAATTTTCAAAAGTGGACTTATCTCTTTCTTCCCCCGACCCCTTCAAATGTTATTGTTCTTGTGGTACTATCTTATCTCTACAGAACAGTTTCATGAAATTAATCAAAAGTTCTTGGTACCGGGGCACTCTTTTATGAGCTGTGACAGGGACTTTGCGCTCATTGAAAAAAGGAAGCGTGTTGAAAAATGCGAAACACCAATGGATTTGGTTAGTTTGATAGCGAATGCAAACAGGCAAAACCCATATACAGTCACACTAATGGCTCCTGAAGATTTCTTTGACTTTAAATCCGCTGCTGAAAACACTTTGGATACTAAAAAGTTAGAAATATCCAAGGTACACTGGATTCAAGTATCTAAAGGCAACGTGAAAGTAAAAACAAGGAGGACATTGAATGAAATGGAAGCATGGAAAGAATGTAATGTGCTGAAGAAAAATGTGGAAATGGGACAAATTAAGGACAAGCTTTTCAACTTGAGTTGTAAGAACAGATTAACAGAAGATAAGAAAAAAGATTTGCGTCAATTATTACCATTTCTTAAAAATGAAAGCAAGATATTCTATGAAGAAATTTTGCAAATGTAATCAATGGCACATAGCCCATTAAATAGGTTTATGACATGGCACATAGCCCATTAAATAGGTTTATGACTTGGCACTTAGCCCATGTTACACTTTTGTATTTTTTAACTCTTAAATGATT
Source organism: Homalodisca vitripennis (assembly GCF_021130785.1). Classification (NCBI taxonomy): domain Eukaryota; kingdom Metazoa; phylum Arthropoda; class Insecta; order Hemiptera; family Cicadellidae; genus Homalodisca; species Homalodisca vitripennis. The sequence goes on from NW_025776145.1 coordinate 187,143, forward strand.
CTAGATACATGTCTGATTTTTAGGTATATTGTGTATCTTGTACCCATGTAACTATAATAAAATTATAATCTCAATACTGTACGTAGTTATTTCACCCAACAGAAAAACTTGATTATCTCAAAACTTTGTTTTTGGCACTTAGCCCGTTATTTATTTCAAGTCTTCAATTGGTAAAAAATAAATTTGCCGACCCGGTCGGGAGATAAAAGTTTATAATGTTCCGCGGTGTTTTAGTGAACCTAAAAAATAACGAAACAACTTCAAACGATGTTTTTTGTTCATTCTCGTATCTATTTAGAACATTTAGTCCACTGGTTTGCCACCAGAGCAAAACTCATGCTCGTAACTGCAATAAAGTAAAACTATGTTACGTCATGGTAAGGCCCGATCGGGTCGGCAGTGCATACTAGCAACAAAATATTTGCAGACCCGATCGTGCCGGCAAGCAGATAAAGGGGTTAATGTTCGTTTTGTGTAGAACTTGTGGGGAGGACATGTGCTCGAGCGACTGCGATCACAATAGTGAGGAAAGATCACTCTTATCTGACGTATCTTATATGACAGGGACATGGACCAAGAATGAGTTCCGGAAGGCTGTGAGTAAGGGCTATGTAGCCCTAGATATGTTTGAGCTTTGGGAATACGACGTAGCAAAGTACGAGACCGGAGGACTGTTTACTGACTTCAACAAATTTCCAAAAATCAAGCAGGAGGCATCAGGCTACCCCTCCTGGAGTCTCGCCGTTGAAGACAAGACCAGCAATATTCAGAATAATTACTTTAATCATGAAGGCGTTAGACTGGAACAAACCAAAATTGATAAAAAATCAAAATCAAATTTTTAATTTTTTCAAGAAACATAATGCACATAGCAATATTATGAAAAACAATATTATGTATATCAAGTCAACAATGATCACTTTACAAAATATAATTTTTTTCCCAGGCTGACCTATATAGTAACTTACCTTTTAAACTTATCATAACATTTTTACTAAAAATAAAATACAACTTTGAGAAAAATATAGGACCCCTAAGATTATAATTAATCTGATTAGGGGCTCCTTCATTAAAATAAAACCAGAAATAAACTTAAAGTTTTCCGAGCTCAGAGCGAAACTGTTTATTTAAAATAGAAGTAGAAATTTAAAATCATCTAACATCACAATCAATACGTGTGCTTACTGCCTATTATTAAATTTCAGATAATAAAAAAATTACTATTTATAAACAAAATAAAACCAGATAATACTACTTTTCGTAAACAACTAATCAACCAACTTTAAACGCAGTTTTGAAATATAAATTGAAAAATAATTAAATATAACTAACTTACTATTTGTAAAAATGCCTCCGTGTTTTGCTGAATCATTAACCATTCTCTCAATAACCTCAAAACTTTATACAATTTGTCTCACTTTTTATGTCGCTTGGCAATTTATTAAATAATCTTGGTGCTATAACATTAAACGCTTTAGTATAAAATGTTGAATTAGGTTTCGGAACTTGACATTGATTTGCATTTCTTAATCTTAATGTGTAAATATTCTCCTGAACTAAGAATCTGCCACCAATAAAAGACATTTTTATTACTTTACATAGAAATAGAGATGTTAGTGGTAAAATCTGTAGCTGTTGAATACATGGAAAAGACGAATAAAATTGTTCCTGCTTTAAAATCAATCTCACAAATAATTTTTGCAATGTAACGAGTGGTTTTAAGCTCGTAAAATAAGTTCCTCCCCAGCACATTATCCCCTACTCTAACCTACTATTAATCAAAGCGAAATAAAATGATCTTCAAACAGCCAATGGACAAATATCTTAAAAAAAATAAAACAAACGCACACTGGTAATTACTTTGTTTTTCAATCTCTCTATATGAGTTTTCCAGTTCAATTGACTATCCAAAATTATTCCCAAGTATTTAGTTTTTGAAGTTTGGTTAATTTTTGAACACTGAGTGCAGGTTTTTAAATTTCGCAAACAATCAATACATTTGAAAAAACAATATTGTTGAAGTTTAACGTTCTTTCGTACTGAAAAATCAATATACGAGTACATGGTTTTTTCTGTATTTAATACTAACTTATTGTTTAAAAACCACCAATTTAATGAATTTAAATCCTCATTCATATTATAATTAATTAAGTCCCACGACAACACAGTGCCGCACAGTGAGCAGTGTCGTCAGCAAATGCTGTTACTTTACCCTTAAACATGCCATTGCATAAGTCATTAATAAATATTGTAAACAGGACCGCTCCAAGAACTGATCCCTGTGGGACTCCACAGCATATTTCTCCCATTGGACTTATCAAGTACATCAGGATCTACCGTATCGAAAGCTTTTTTTAATATCCAAAAAAGTCCCCTCATATTATCTCCTTTATTTATACCTTCATTTATTGATTCCATAAACTTATATACTCTGTACTCAAACCCAACCTAAATAATCCAAACCGATTTTCAGAAACAAATTTTGTTTTGTTTAAGAAAGTTAACATTTTTTCTTTCATGACCTTCTCATATATCTTTGAAAATGTTGAAATTAATGAGATAGGCCTAAAATTGGAACACTTGCTTGCTGAGCTACTCTTATGTATTGGTATTACTACTTTATTTTTTAATTTTTCTGGAAAAGCAACGTTAAACACTCCTCAGTAGGGTGGTTCATACAGAAGGTTACTGTCTTGCTGTCTGTAGGTGGTTGACACTGGCAACGTTAAACACTCTTCAGTAGGGTGGTTCATGCAGAAGGTTACTATCTCGCTGTCTGTAGGTGGTTGCCACTGGCAACGTTAAACACTCCTCAGTAGGGTGGTTCATACAGAAGGTTACTGTCTCGCTGTCTGTATTTGGTTGACACTGGCAACGTTAAACACTCCTCAGTAGGGTGATTCATACAGAAGGTTACTGTCTTGCTGTCTGTAGGTGGTTGACACTGGCAACGTTAAACACTCTTCAGTAGGGTGGTGCATACAGAAGGTTACTATCTCGCTGTCTGTAGGTGGTTGCCACTGGCAACGTTAAACACTCCTCAGTAGGGTGGTTCATACAGAAGGTTACTATCTCGCTGTCTGTAGGTGGTTGCCACTGGCAACGTTAAACACTCCTCAGTAGGGTGGTGCATACAGAAGGTTACTATCTCGCTGTCTGTAGGTGGTTGCCACTGGCAACGTTAAACACTCCTCAGTAGGGTGGTTCATACAGAAGGTTACTGTCTTGCTGTCTGCAGGTGGTTGACACTGGCAACGTTAAACACTCCTCAGTAGGGTGGTTCATACAGAAGGTTACTATCTCGCTGTCTGTAGGTGGTTGCCACTGGCAACGTTAAACACTCCTCAGTAGGGTGGTTCATACAGAAGGTTACTGTCTTGCTGTCTGTATGTGGTTGACACTGGCAACGTTAAATATTCCACAGTGGGTCGGTTCGAAAATTGTTAAAATTTCTTCTTATTTACACAAAAATTAAAAATATCTTATTTTATTGTGAATATTTTCTAAGTCTATCAAAAAAGTGAAAACGTCAAAAATTGTGGGGTAGATTTTCCTTAGCATCACTGTATTAATGCCATCCAAACCTGGTGATTTACCGTTTTTTAGAGAATTGAATGCTTTTTCTACATCCCGGCTTAAAACTGCCCCCAGGAATAAAGAAATAACTTTATGACACTCAGTAAAGGTATTACTGTAAACCAAGTTTGATAAGTTTAAGCAGTATTACATACGTTTTAGAAATAAACTAAAGAAAGATATAAAGCTAGCGAAAATAATTATTATACTGATAAGTTTTGTACAAGTAACAGTAATCTGAGAAAAATATGGAATACTGTTAACGAAATAGCCGGCCAAAGAAGAACGACAAAACACGTTTCATTAAATATGAATGGAAATACAATGTATAATAAATGACTCAGAGGCGGTAGCTGAAGAATTTAATAAATACTTTTAGCTGTAGTAAAAGATGTGGTAGGTAACTATTTTATTGATACTACAATCACAAACTTGGTTTACAGTAATACGTGAGATTACTGTAAAAATTATTTGTGAGATTGATTTTAAAGCAGGAACAATTTTATTCGTCTTTTCCATGTATTCAACAGCTACAGATTTTACCACTAACATCTCTATTTCTATATAAAGTAATAAAAATGTCTTTTATTGGTGGCAGATTATTAGTTCAGGAGAATATTTACACATTAAGATTAAGAAATGCAAATCAATGTCAAGTTCCGAAACCTAATTCAACATTTTATACTAAAGCGTTTAATGTTATAGCACCAAGATTATTTAATAAATTGCCAAGCGACATAAAAAGTGAGACAAATTGTATTTTCAAAACATTTTGGTCTTCTCTACAGATATGATGTCTTTGTCCTTGGTTCGTCTAATTCGGGGTTTAGTAATGTATAAGGTTTGTTGGTTTCCGAAAGTACCAAGTTTAGGTATAGAATCATTAGTAGATGAACCAACACGAGTAAAAAATATTTCTCAGGCTTGCATTGATCACGTGTTTGTTAGATTAGCCAGTAAACGTAAATATGAGTGGAAAGCTTATGTATTGCAGACACAGATAACAGATAACTACATAACGGGCCTGCGGTTGTGGGGTATGATGGGAGGGATGCGGGGGGACCGATCAGCTGACTGTGCTGCCTCCGCCCCTCCCCGCGTCACCATCGCTCGGTCTGTTATGATAGACTGATAAGCTTACTATGGATAATGGGACTCTACCTTACGGTTTACAGTAAAAGGACTCTTCCATTCTTCCACTGAGAACACCCCTTCGCAGATCGTGTGGGGACCAGGAGGCGGTGACGGTGGAGGAGATTTGGGTGGACATTGATTTGGCATCATTATCAACATGTACAGTAATCTGATTGCTTGGATTGTATTTTCATATTTCTATTATTCATTCTTCAATCTTGAATGAATTGTTGTTTTACTCTCATTTTTCAATAAATTTCTTACAGAGTCTTGAATATTCAGAACAAGTCTGTTAATTATTTAAAAAAAAATTTAAATTAAATATAATCGATTTCATTTGGTTTTTCACTTATTTTTTATCCATAAGCAGCATTTGGGGAAAATGTGTACAATATATATCCAATTCTTTCTGTAAATGTTCAGAATGATTTTCTAAACTAGGTTCAACGTGATTACAATGTACTTCAACTACATCAAAAAGCCAAAATTTAAATTTCCTATATGTATCTGGTTTTCTTCTAAAACTTCTCTATCAAATTCTTATAAATTATTCAAAAATAAAGAAAAATATATCACAACAGGAGATTTTAGTTGAATTTTGTTGAGAACTATTTTTATTTCAGTCTTTACATCAAAATGTAAAATGCTTAGCTGTTTGTTTGACAATTTTCAGGTAATTCTCAATTAATTCTCAATTTTATCAAAAGTATAATATCTAACGAAAACAAACCATTAACATTCGGAGAGTAGGAAGACATATGTAAAAACATTTAACATTTTAGAGGTATTTTCATAAGAGATACTTTACCTAAAAAAGTTAAGAAATTTGAATGTGGAATTGTGAATTTAGACTTAATTATAGAAAATGGAAGACATTGGATTTGTTACTATAAAAAAGTAAGATGCATATGTTTTTTATTCATATGGAAGTATTGAGGACAAATCACCGTTAGAACTGATAAAAAATTAAAAAAAAAACAAACGTCTATTACAATGACTCTAAATTTAAGACTGCAAATATCCACCAATATTTGTGGACATTATGTGTTTTTGTTTTTAATAAATTTACTGATGGTAAAGATTTTAAAGAAGTTGATAACAAATTGTTACTTAATAAATATGGATTTGCAAAATATTTTTGGTGTACTTGGAACACTAATTAATCTCAAAATATACCGGTAAATTGTTAGCTTTATCTATAGAGTGGTGTTATTTCGGTATTAATACGAATGAAAATAAATAGGCGGCGTCTTTTCTCAGATAGTGTAGAAAGGGTAGGCGTACACCGCGTCTGTGGTACTCTCTACCGCCCGCTCATAACAACGCAACGCAAAGCAAGGCACACCTTGCTGCGCCAACAGAGTTGAGTCGATTAGCCGCTCGCTAGCGCCGCCGCACCTGTAACACTATCCCGCACCCGCTACTCGCGTTGTATCGCCGCAGTGGGATGAGTCATATGAGTAGTCCAGTTTCAAAACTCGTTATGTCCAAAAATTAAAAAACAAATTAGTTATGGGTACAATTTTATTAAGTAATTTAAGAGGAACGCTATAACACATTCAGTTGGTTGCAAAACCCGTTAAACAACTTAAAATAAATAAAGAAATATTATAAACTGCTGCGAAATCCGTTTTGTCCCTATCTCAAACTGCAACAAAACTTGTTATGTCCATTCTTAAAAACAACTTCAAAGCTCGTCATGTCCGCCTTAAATTTAGTTGTTATGAAAGAAAACTGTACCAAAACTCGTTTAGTCCCATATTGGTCAAACTTTAATTTTTAACTTTATTATAATATCATAATGTTGTAGCTGGCTAAAGCATTTATTTGCTTTTACTATGTTGGTAATACTACCTGCCTGAACCCTCCAATACAGATGACTCATACAATCTCACTTCTTTCCTGTCTGAGAAAGTAACATCATCTTTTAGTGTGGTTATTTTGATTATTATTATATTATTTAGTAATTATTGTGAAAAATAATGAACCCACTAACTGTTCAACCAGTTCCTCCAGGATGTGGAAGAAAGAAAAGGAGAAACATAGAAAACTGGAAAAGAATTATAGCTAAAAAAGCAAGGTAAGACCTATGTTTATAAGTTAGGTCAAGTTGTACTTATGTTATTTGATAATGTACATAAACTATATTATATAATAACATGGTTTAGTATATAATATAATTTTTTTAATGTACTAAGTATGTTGTACTTTTCTGTTTTAGGTACAGTTCTCCTGGTTTTCCACCACCACCACCAGCATGTGAACATCGCTCATCAGAGGCATACCAGTGTGCGAACATTCAATTTCAAGATGTCAGACGCTTCCACCAGAAGTTTTATTCAACACCTAATAGAGTCGATCAAAATAACTTTATACTTCACTACATCACAGTGGAAACTCCAAAGCGTAAGCGCCCTCGTGTACAGGATAATGTCGCTCACAAGAAGGTAGTAACTACTAAATATTTCGTGCCTAAACTTGAAAATAGCCCTCATGGCTCAGATAACACTACTGATGTTCCTGTTTGTAAAAATGTATTCATAAACACACTTTGCATATCTAGAGATAGGGTTCAGCTTCTTGCTACAAAATACTTGGAGTCTGGATATACTCCTCCGGAAGTTAGAGGGGATAACAGGAAAGCTGAATTATACACTGAAAAAAGAAGTGTAAACAGTTTCATTGAATTTCTCCCAGTGCTTGAGTCACACTATTGTAGAGGAAGGCAAGTCAATAGGCAGTACTTATCCACTGAACTTAGCATTAAGGTACTGTGGGAGAAGTATGAAGAAACATGTGAACCTCAGAATAATGTAAAATACGAGTTTTTCCGGTCTGCGTTTGTAACAGATTACAACATTGGATTCGGATCTCCATCTACAAACTGCTGCTCCATATGTCTATCTCTAAAAGAGGAAATAAAATTACTAGGGATCCAGATAAAAAATCTAATTTAAAAGTAGACCTTGCACTCCATAAGCGTAAAGCTAATGTATTTTTTGATGAACTGAGAATATCTCGTGAAGGTAACTTCACATTAACATTTGATTGTCAAAAAAATCAAATGGTTCCAAAAATACCAAATCAAGATGCGTATTATTTACGCCAAATGTACATCTATAACTTTACAATGTGCCAAGGCACTTCACATGACCAATTAACTAAAGACAAGGTGTTTTCATACGTCTGACTAGAGAACGAATTCAAGTAGGGGTCGAATCAAATAGCCTCTGCCATCTATGAGAGGTTAACAAATACAGACCTGACTGGAATCCGCACCGCCAAGCTTGTTGCTGATGGTTGCGGAGGACAGAACAAGATTACAATGATTATTGGTATGATGTCTAAATTTTTGATGCACGATGTTCCGCCTACTCTAAAGATTATCAACATTATATATCCGATTGTCGGGCATTCTTTTATACCCCCTGACAGGATCTTTGCGCAAATCGAGAAGGATTAAAAGGCACAGTACCCTTTGAACCGACCAGGACTACAAAACGATTTTTAAGAAACATGCTACTGTCATAAGACTAGGAGACAACTACTGTCCTGTATATAACTGGAAAAAGGCTGTGTTTGAAGTACTGAAAAAGCCTGCCAGCTGGAATTTCAAATTACAGCCGTGCAAGAGAATAGTTGTTTCAAAAACAAAAACAAAAAACTGGGAATTGTGTTATTAGGGGAGAACTTCATTACAACTAAAACATTGGTGAAGGGGAAAGTTTGCTAAAGCGAGGGAAGAAAATTACCTCAATAAATCCCAATCTCATTCCAAAAGGAGTTCAGTTCAAACCAGCAAAGTTGACAGACTTGAACAAATTGCTATCGAAACACTTAATGCATCACCGGAGGGAAAAAGAAGCCACACAAGTTCCACTATAATTTTTTATTCTAACTACTTTTGAAAATCATTAATTCATTGTTAGTTAAATGCTTCTTGTGTTATACATTTAAAAATGTAAAATAAAACTCAGTTTTTTAAAAGTCACTTTTACGTACTTTTTTTTTAAATAAAACCTGTTCTCTGGTCTATTTAACCCCATTTTCACAAAAACATTTTGTTTTACATAGATAAATGTATTTTAGTGTTTCAAAAACAATAAAAATATAAAATATTGTCATAAAATCATTTAAATATTGCAAAAATATCAGAGCAAATAAACAGAACTGAAACTTATTACGTCCAATACTGATGCAAAACTCGTTAAGTTCCCAAAACTGCTGCAAACATCGTTATGTCTAAACGTTTTTTCAAATTTTTCCAGTAAACTATCAATGTCAGATTTTTGCCATTAATAACCTAATGAAAGCATGATTTTTAAAGTTAAAAAATAGATCCAATTTTAGGGTATTAAAATAAACTAGCCACAGTTTTTTGCCCTTTTTGGAAATTTTGTTTGTATGGACGTAACGAGATTTGAAACTGGGCTACTCATATGTAAGCTTCAGACTCGGTCCCATCAGTTCTTTACTCGCTGTCACTACCGTCTGTTGTGTAGCTGTCACTAGAACATTTTTTGGTTATTGTTTAATATAATTCACTGCTAATATGTGTTTTAGTTTTATTTAATGTGAAAAAATTTGCGTGTTTGATACTTTGTTTTGATAAATTATTACCGTAGAGCAGATTTGGTTTGTTGTCTCCAAATAGTTGTCTGATTCTTTTGTTTCGGATGTCATTGTTGAATATTTTGTGTTACTAATTATTTGAAAATGAAGTATGAAGGTTGGGGAAGTGTTTCCATATAATTATCAAATAAACAATTTAATTGAATTCAGTGGGGAAATGGATGGAAGATAAAGACTAAGTGGAGCGGCATACCGTAAAATAGCATACCAAAAAAAGAGAAGGAAAATTAATTACTTTAAAAAGTACCAAAACTTCACAATTTATTTACTTCCACTGGAAGTAAAGTAGTCTTAGACAAACTTAGTAGTACTATTGGCATTGGTGTAGTGGAGCCGGAGCGGCGCTCCAGCATAGCATATAGAGCCGGAGCTGTAAACTGGAGCGCCACCCGTCTGTAAAGAGTGGTAGGCGGGTGACAAGTAGCTCGATAATAAAAAGGCCGGAACAAACCCGCATCACTTATATGTCCGATAAGTGGTATCGAGGTAATTGTAGGCGCTATGCAACAGACAACTCTTGTAAAGGGTCCCATACACTTTCGGCCTGGTATACACTGGCGAACATTTCGGTGTAACATGTAAATGTAACGTGTTGCGGTAACATGTTCGAACGTTTTTTCAACACATTCCCTACAACTGTTCGATGGATGATACGGCCCAAGTTCACCAGTCAGTTTGAGGCGGACCTTGACATGGATCACCTGGCAACAGTAGCCGCAGCTTATGTTTTCATCCATTTGTCTGTTTAAAAAGAGAAACGGAAACGAAAGAAACGTAGATGGTGGGAACTAGCGCCATACAAAAGAAGATCTGAATATAGTGGTTGTCGGCTTCTAAGTGACCTGAAATTCCAAGAAGTGTCTGGCCATTATAAAAACTTGACTAGGATGTCAGCAATGGATTTTGAGCTACTGATCAATTTAGTTGGGCCGAAGATTCAAAATATCGATCCTCGACTCAGACAACCATTACTGTTTTTGAACGACTTGCCCTTACTGCGAGGTTTCTAGTGAGTGGCGATTCATATTCGAGCCTTCAGTACCTATTCAAAATCTCAAAACAAGCCATCTCAAGAATTGTTCCTGAAGTATGTCATGCGATTGTCGAATCACTTGACCCTGGATTACTAACCCTAGTTCATTGTTACGTAGTTAGTAAGAGTTCGTCATTTTTTACGACGATTTTTTATTTATTTTTTTAAATATTAATGCTTAGTTTTTTTATTTAAAGAGCGTTAGAAGCTTACTTGACTTACCCTTAGTCGAATTGTTTATTGTAGCTTCATCCTAACTAATTCTTATTTATAAATTAAATATATTTGCAACATAAGTTTATTTTTCATAGCAATATGATAGGTTTCAGGAGAAATAATAAAAACGGATAAAAAAAATAGCAGTCGTGGGACTGCCGATAGAAGTGAAAACGGAACTATTAAGTTGAGAGTAATTCAAACTATATGCAAAAATTATAGGAAATTTTTTATGTTTTATTTATTAGTTACATATGATGGGTTAAACAAATCATGAACAAAATATAAATACAAAGTGGTTGAAAAAAATAATTAATATACAATTATCTTAATTATACATAGTATTTATATTTACACGAATTTCAATGAATTCAAGTTTGAACATTATTTACATCATTGTCAACATTAATTTCGACAATACTTAGATTATCTGTTCATTTAATCATTTCATTGTATTCTAAAAAAGATACAATATGTTTATGGTAACTGAAATAAGAAATAAAAATGTTTGATTGAAATTTATCTAAATATCGTATAAAAACAGCATCGATAGTCGTTTTATACTTTGTTGTACTGACTTTTCGATCATTAGACATAGTCAAACCTAATGTTTCATTCAAAAATTCAATTAATGATAAATTTTTGTCATCTGCGAAGTTAATATTAAAGTCTCCGCTTAATATCAATGTTTAAAAATATATTCGTTGTTTTCATTATTCATTTATCTGTATAAAAATATTAATATGTTTCATACTCACTTTTATACTGAAGTCAATGAATTTAAATTCAATAAATAAACAGTAATCCTTCAATTAAATAATTACAATAATAGTCAAATTAAAAATTCACTTAAATAAACAAAATCCAGTACACACAAGTTGAACTTCCCACGTGGTCAATTTAACTTTACTTATGTATTCTACACTCTAATACTTAATGTACAACGCGTCACATTTACAATTACAGATGTACTGCTACTATAACGTATTGTTGACGTGACTCACAAAATTATACTTATCCAAAAAGCGTCCAACGCGCACATAATACAGTCAGAAATAGTCGATGTATTAGTGTATACGTGTACACAGGCTACTGCGCGTGCGCTAGTCTGGCTCTCCATAGCTATAGATATACTATTATCATTAGCATATTACATTGCGTAGATTTAGTATTAGGCGTTTAATATATCATAAATAGCAAAAAGTGACTAAAATAGAATAAACAAATTTTCCAAAGATTATTAACGTTTCCATGGAAACCACTTTAGCATGTCGGTGACGCGAACCGAGGATTTTACCCTCTACCAAAACGCTCAACGCGCCTAAAGAAGTTTTCACTTCAAAAACTTGATTCAACCAGTTGGCTTCGGTTAAAGACAAATAACTGCAGAACTATTTTGCTGCCACACCATGCACCCACAAGGCTTTTAATTTGAATGGAATTGTCATGTCCAAGAGAGTTAAATGCCTTACTAAGATCTAAAAATACACGAAACAGTATTTACAACATCTAAATTATTCACAATGAACAATAACAGAACTCTGCAAGATTTTCCAAACTCCTTTACTTTTGCTTGATGCTTCAGATATTGATTGTGCATTACATTTTTTATGGATACTTATTAATTTTTTGTCATATGTCTTCTTACTTATATTAGCTGCAAGTCTATCTTCTTCTTTACCACTCAGGATGTACTTTTGCTGGGAATCCCCCCCTTTGCATTGTTTTTCCTTTTATTTTTCCAATGTCATATTCAAGCAGTCAATGTTGAAGTCTCCTAAAATGCAAATTGAGCTGTTGCCAGTTGGTAGAAATTCTAGTAAGTCATTTAATGCTTGAACTCCTTCGTCTAAATATGGAAATATTTTGATCATAAACAAAGTATTACAACAAAATGCATGGTCTGCTTGGCTTTTATTCAGAACATGCCTTTATAAATTTTTAAGATTTAAAAACAAATATTTTGGTAAAATATTGTTTTTTTTTTTCATTTAAAATGGAAAATAATCTGCAATTTAAAAAAATTCAAACATTTGGTAGTTTCTAGTTATTTTAGATGGAGAATCCCCTTAATCTGGATTGTTTAAAGCCCATGTAGGATCCAGTTTGATCAATCCCAGACTAATAATCTACCGTTTTATCAATTTTAAACTAGTTTTAACTTTGGTATAATGTACTGTAGTAAAGTAATTAACTATTTTGTTTAATTTCAGGACCTGATTTTAGTTCTGGATATTCAATCTGCTATGATATAGCTCTATAGTGCAATTCCAGCAAGTTTATAGTGAAGAACAAAACTTCCTACAGTTTTATTTGTATTAACTAAGATATGTATACATTGTTTTATACAAGTATTTTTTATACACTAAGTTACTATATTTATATTATAAATTACCAATTTGTAAATGGAAAGAACATTTAGATTGTTGATATGAGAACATACGAGTAATAAACGATGTTAAGATAATAATTACATGTATGTTATCATAACTTATTAACAGATTAATCTTTATTATACTTGTGGTGTCTGGAAAACTGAGAAAATATGAACTTATTTTTAATTTAAGACAATTAAAGTTATTATGCATCTTTTCATTTTAGAGCCATGTTGCTAATCCAAAATTTTTATTGTAGAAATACATTTTTTGTACAACATACATAAAATAAACTGCTATTGCTAAAACTCTTACCTGATGAAACACGTTTAGGTGGATCAATGAAAATGTATAATTTTAAAACTGAAAATTTCAAGTAACTGAATTGGTATTATTAAAAAATAAATTAAATTGTAACATTTTATTTTGAATTTTTGTTTTAACTTTCATCATATTTGCACACAACACATTGCACTGTGACAACGGCTGCAGTAGGAGGTCGTCATTCGTCTCTTTGCTTATGGACAGAAGGAACAGATCTTTCTTGCTCCTGCGGTTGGTTGACGATTGGCAGGAGGAGGTATTCTCAGATTCAGATTCTCGCAAAAGTGAGGCGTTTTGCAAGCGAGTTCGCATGTGAGGGTGTGTCAATTCCATTGAGAGTTCCTTCATGAATGACTTATGGTTCTTAGGAGTCCTTTGTGCGAAGCAGTTTAAACAATATATAACATATGAATTAACAAAGCATATGTTCATAATTCCAAAAAAACACATAATGGCCATCGGCGGGTTTTCCAGTGGTGGCTCATAGTGCCTAATCTCACAGTGCCACAACGTGAATTTGCTCACGGTGCAACAACGTGAATTTTCTCACAACGCCACAGCTCATAGCGCCACAGATTTGACCAAATGCTCACAGCGCCAACACAACCGAATAAATAATCGGATCCATGCTTACAGCGCCACAGCTCATAGTGCCACAGATTTGTTCGAGTCCTCACAGCGCCAACACAACCGAATAAATAATCGGATCCATGCTTACAGCGCCACAGCTCATAGTGCCACAGATTTGGCCAAGTGCTCACAGCGCCAACACAACCGAATAAATAATCGGATCCATGCTTACAGCGCCACAGCTCATAGTGCCACAGATTTGTTCGAGTCCTCACAGCGCCAACACAACCGAATAAGGCCCCGGGCATGATACGAGCGGTGAGCGTCGAGCGTCAGAGCGGCACCGCTCTGCCACCGCTTTGCAATCGGGCCCAATATGTTGCCGTGCAAATGTGAAGGGGGGTGTCACTATCGATAGGCTTGAGCGGTGTGAGCGACAGTGAGCGACGCCGCTTAGCGTCGAAGGCACCGCCAAACCCTGCCCGATTACTTTTTGTACGACGCTCGACGCTCAGATGAGTCATGCTTCTTCCCACGGTTTTCAGTCTAGTTCAAGATGGCAGAGGAGCAAGAACCACGTGAGCTTCCGGCAAGGACATTGTTGCTTTGAAGAAGCTTAGTGATACTCAAATTCAGTTTTATATGTGAAGTTTAGTGTCGTTCATCATTGTGGAATGATAAAGACAACAACTTCAAGAACACTACGTTGACAAGGAAGCTGTTGGATGAAGTGGAAGCAGCGTTTGACATGTCAGTTAAATTAATAACATTATTTCTATCACTATGGAGGAAGGTAACCATTCAAAAGCTCACATGTCCAAAAATTGATAAAAATGAGCTGAGATGCATTATTAAACTGTTAGTGATTGTCTTTATGACTACACATCTTTTTCCTGTCAAAAGTCACACAATCGATTTTAAATCTATATATAAATATCACTTTCAAGCAAAACCTCACTTATTTTATTGACAGTTCCAAGCAAAAACATCACATGTTACCAAGGGGGGTGGGGACAATCATGAGAGATGAACGCCAATAGAAGAGGCCCCAATAGGAGCAGCTTGCAGGTCTCGTGACTTGTCAAAGGACCGTGAAGTGGTTTTTATAGCTGTCCATCAGTTTGAGTTAGGCACTGTAGATTTTGCATTTCAATAGTATCGTTTTTGTGTTGGGTGAAGAAATGTAGGGGCGGTCGATTTTAAATTTTAGAATGATATAGGGGGAGTATCCGGATGTAATAGGAATTGGCGCTGGTTGCTCATGCGTCGATGAGGATCAAAAGGGGAGAGAGGAACAATGGACGGAATAGTAAAGGAGCGGAGGAAAAAGGAGAAAAAGGTATGGGGGGGACGAGGGGGTGGCAAGGGATAGGCAGGGCATGGAGGGGAGAGAAGAGAAGCAGGGGGCAGCGAGGGGTAAAAGAACACGGGAAAAAAAAGGATGCGGTAGAGAGGGAAAAAACAGTCATTCATTCCTCTGGTATTTTTTTATCATAGCTTTTTTCTTTTTTTTATTTTTATCTTGTCTTTCTCATCATAGTGTTTTCATTGTGAAAATTGGAAAATATTCTGTGAAGTGGTGTTATAGTTAAAATTACGTCTCAAGGAAGTAGGAAGAAGTTTAAGAAAACCTACAAAGCGTGAAATTTGCTAAGAATTTATGGGACATTTGCTCCATTGTTTGCTATGTTTTTACCCGCCCCCCCCCGGTGTAAACATAATACTAAGGTATTTCAGTGCTTGTAAAGTGCGCCCTCAGGATGCATTGAAACTATCTCGAAAAAACCCCTGTACTGTTCTTCTAACAAACAACTTACAAGATCAAAAAGTAAGTAGACTTATTTCACATTCTGGAGTTAAGCGCAGAGATCCGACACAAACTAATGCATAGGCTAGGCCTACTATAAAAAAGTACAATTTCACAGCTTTTCGGCTCATTACGTGTTTCCTGTGGCTAAATGGGAATGTAATCTCACAGTCTGCAAATTCGATTTTTTCTGCACTTAACTAAATTCTAAATCAGACAGGGTTATGGCAAATTTTGAAGAAATTCGTCTTTGGCAAGGACTTTGTAGAATACGAGGTAGGGACGAGTAAGTGGTAAGTGTATTCTAACGAAAAATTTGTTAGAGAATTTAGAGGTAATTTAAAGTTCCGAAGAGCCATTACAGGCAGGAAAAAAAACCAAAAGAGTCTACTCAGTAGGACCTGTCATTTCAAAAGTTGTGGGACTATTTATGATAGCTCTCCAATTCAAATGATCTTAAAGTCACTAAATCTATGTTAGACGTATATTCTGCAATGAGTTCAATATCGGGTCAAATCCCCAGCATCGGACATTCTGCAGTTTTTGTGCAATGATGGATAAATAAAATAAAAGCGAACACCTCATGAGAAGCAAGACTTTTTGTCCAAAACGGACTATTCATCAAAAAACGCGCCTAAAGGCATTTTAGAACTTCTTGAAAGAAGAGTTAAAGGAATGAAGTAACATTATGTTTTGACATGCAACAGGTTAGAGTCTTCAGACTCCTGTACAACAAGCATTCTTGCAAGGAGCTGAGCCTATACAATGTTTGTATTACGGATGTGGAATACAAAGAAGCTGTTTTTTTATTGTGTCTGAAGAGCAGGCGGGGGGTCGTGGATTAAAGAAGTTGGGTTGCTTGATAAATTTTTTGAGCTCTACAAATTCGATGAATCTATCACCCATCTTAGACTTTTTCTGTGATGGGTGCACGGGCCAAAATAAGAATAACCATTATTTTTGCATTGTTTGATGTACTTTTTTGGCTAAAACGGAGGAAACCCCCCTTTTTTTTTTTTGGAAAGACAATTTTCAAATTACTTTTCTGTCGTGGGACATTCTTTTTTAAACCCGCAGACAGAAGTGTTGGCAGGAGTAGAAAGAATATTGCAGAAAAAACACAACACATAATAAATATAAAGAGGGAATATTTGGAAGGAGTATAGGAAAGTGGGTCCTGTCAAAGTTTAGGCACTGATGGAATCTAAAGGATTTGAAAGAGTTTGGGGGGGAAAGAAGGTTTTCTCAAAACCATTCGCTATTGATCAGTGAACAAAAGAGAATATTTATGACAAAGAAAGTATCCTCTAAAGGCGACCATCTCAGTGAGGGTTAAAAGCCAATCGAATATTTAGGTTCGAGGATGAAAACCTTAAACAGTTAACCCTTACTCAAAAAGGGAATGGAATTGGGCAATATTTTTAAAGCTCCGCTTCGAGAAGTGCTTTGAGTCACCCGTATTACCAATGCAAAGAAAAAGGAAGTTGATGGCCTATTGAAAAATCCTGTTTGGTGAACATTGGGGTAGGGATGAATAGCCTACTCCTAGTACAATGATTATAATACACGGAGAGAAAAATACACCAAACCATTGAGGGAAGAGATCGAGGTGCCCAGTGTGACTGCCTAGAAGACGATTGTGCGCTTCACATTTAGTGTAAAGTCTTATTAAAAACACATTTGAGAGATTTTCATTTCACTTTATACATTGATTTTTTATTCTAGAAATTATAAATTCAACTCTTTAAATATTTCTTTAAGTAATTTATCTTTTGGTTATTTTAACTTTGTGGTGTTAAGATAATTTAATATTGTAATCTGTATCTAAATGTTTCTTATTACCCTTTCCCTAGTACATAAATTTTGTGCTTCACTTAAGTTTAATTTATCATTCAATTACTGCAAAGAATCCAGTCAAAACAACTCACAAAATGAACCTCAGTTCTGGAACAAAAAGCTCACATGTCCCAAAGGAGATTCAAACAATACCTCACTTGTCCAAAATTTTTTAAACCTAAATATTATTGAACCTAGCACATTTTAGGCTCGAACGAAAGCTTTTAGAAAATGTGTTTGTGGACAAGGAAAAGGTTGTAGGGCAGCTTATTTTTGTTTCAATTAACAAGGTTGTGTGAGAAGAGTTTTTCTCTTTTCGTGTAAATTTTGATTTGAATGGTCATGTGAGGTTTTGAATGTTACCTCCTCAATGGGGTATTTTTTAGGGACAGTTTTCAAGCAAAAAGTATAAGAGCTGTTTTAAGAAAATCAGTCCTAAAATGCTTATTGTAAACTAAATTGTGAACTGTTGCTTATACAACTTTGGATTTGGATTAAAAGTAAAAACATTTTTAGTTGGTATAACATAGTAAATTTAATGTTACTGATTTGATTTAAATTAAATTGTTATTGAAATGGAGAGGTAAAGTAGTGTACATACAAATACTTATATGTTTTTTAAACCTTTATTTGAAATGTGAAGCTATACATTTGCTTTGAAATTAAACGTTTAACAACACGCACACAGATATAATAAACAGAGAAATACAGTTGGCTACAACTCCAATACTAGAAAGGGTAAAAGTACATAAAGAAAAAAAATTGTTGTATTTTGAGTAAGAATAACATTATGTCTACAACGAGTACAACATAAAAACAATAGATAAAAAATGTTAGGCCTATATATCAAATTATACAAATCAAATTACGATTATGACATTTTATTGTTTTTTAAGATAATCCTACAACGGGAAAAACAAAAATACCATAATAATAAAACGTTACTTTTCAAATCGTGATATACATGAAACTATACAGTTATAACAACTTATTGTTGTTTTAAAGCTGGTTTTACAACTAGTAAAAACAGATACGAAAATTAAAAAAAAACGCTATACTGGTATATTTCAAATGGTACAAACAAAATTGCAGTTTTAACGTTATATTGCTTTTTGTAAAAGAATTCTACAACCAGTAATCGATACATTTAAAATATTACAAAATAATGCAGAGATGTAATTGAATATGTATTTTACTTACAGTGATAAACTTACACTCTTTTGACTGGGAGAAAGGTTTAACTCAACATTTCTTAAAAACACCAGTTAAGAAAGGCACTCCCTTGAAAATACAGACCTACTGCATGCTGGTGTATAAGACTACTGGAACTGTTGCAGCATCAAAGAGCTACCACCCTATGTATGAGCCTTTTCAGTTTATGACAGCTAATAGGCCTATTACAGATGCTTTGACTCTAGATATAGCTCCAGAAAGTGTCGAAAAAAGCCAAAATCAAGGATGTAAGAGATCTTTATCCATACCTTAAAGATGAAAGCAAAAGATTTTTTGAATCCCTTTTTACTAAAATTGCTCAAGCTGAACATGAAGAAATAAATGACTCTGGAGTTGGAAATGTGCAGTGATTAAGATACTGTAAATATATTAAGACTGTTTTATGCACTCACTATCTCTTGTTGTGTGAAACTAAATGTTTTTATATTGTAGCATATTGTACGATACCTTTTCATTTTTATTTCATACAATGTTTTAAGATTTGTGAGTTAGCTTTTGTTTGTTTAATTTAAAATAAACTAAATTAATTAAATGTTTTATTTTACTCCCTGTGTTTCAATATCAACATACATAGTTCAAATTAATTTACTCTTTATGTTTATAGGTCCTTCTTGCAAAGAACAAACTAAACAATGTTCTCTTATAAAAGGGCCTATGACATATTGTGTGTTTTCCTTTTTTCCAATATTTAAATATGTGTAAGTATTTAAAAAGTATATAAATATAATTATAATGAATTGATTAAAATACACACTAAGAAAACAGTTTTTAAACAATTTGATGGATTTTATTAGAAAAGTGACAAAACTTTGAAGCTCTATATCTCAAAACACAAAATTTGCACGAGAGGCCCTTATTGCACCTACAGCCTCAATTATTATTATATTTGTTCAAAGCAGTTATCCGCGGCTTTGCACGCAATTTTTAAGATCTAAGAGCGTCCTTTTTAGTGAAATCAATTATGATGTAATATGATGGAGTCTTATGACAATTTTTCACTCAAATGTAGACATAAATATTGTAATTATAATTTTAATGCCCGTGGTTAAGAGATTTAAAAGTCAAATAACATTTTTACTGGCTTATTTCAGGTTTTGCGTGACTCGAAGTATATATTTTAGGTTTAATTAAATTACATTTCTGACGCCACAGTTGAGTCTCTTTCCTAATATTTCAATCAAGGAAATACAATCAAGCCTCAGAAATCTGCTTTGGTCAAATACATATACTTCCGGCCCTCTTAATGTACATCCATTGAAAGATATTATCCAGTGTTTAAGTTGACTTAGTGTTATTGTCCCTTTAAGAACTATATATAAGAAGAAATTCAAAGACGGTCTACGGCCTTTTTACCAACGAACGGTCTAAAAGCGCTTATTCCCACATTTCACACAGTTCAGTTTGCCTTGTCATTATAAAGAAAATATACACATATGTTGGTTTTTAAGCCGTACTTTTGTCAAAACATCTACTAATGACCCTTGTAATCTATTTCCGGTTTCAGATACTTCTAATGCCATAATTTGGTTTTCCTTTTTATTACGTTGAAGAAAATAAATATACTTTCGTAAGGCTAAAGATTTACTGTGGTTAAATGTATCTATATCAGCCGTTTAAATTCACTTCTTGTCTAATTAATTTACAGCTTCATAGTTGAGTTTGCGTTGTTGCACCGATCAAGAAAATATGTACACATGTAGGTTTCGAATGATAACTTACATGACATGAAAAGCAGCGTCTGTTTCCGGTTTACAACATTTCTGGTAATATATTTGATTTAGATATTTTTACCCCGATCAAGAAAATATGTGCATACAAAAGCTTAAAATTACTACTTTGGTCGCTTGTGTTAGTTAAATTAGGATTGTTTTTTTTGTAAATATTAAAATATTATAATTATTATTCCAAATTCTAAAGTATTCCAGAAATCTTTTCCGATTTTCTCTCCATAAAAACCTTTATCGCACTCCAACGAATATTGTAAAAAAAGAATTAGCCGAATTGGCCCAGTATTTTTCGAGATTAGAGCCTAGAAACACATTTAACGATTCATTTTTATTGTGTCAGCCTACAGAGATATAGGCTTCAATGACGTATTCAGTATGCCTTATTGAATACAGTTCGTTCCAATGTACTTCAGATAGTCTGTGCCGTAATAAATCATAATCCACTTTTGTTTTAAAATTACGTTTACAAAAACTATTGATTTTATCTGGCTTATACGATTTATTAATTATATTTAAACTTACAACAAGTTCATGCGAGCACTCCAGTGTTAAAAAAAAACAACTGCCCATAAAGTAGCAGTAACAATTTCAATAACCATGATGATAACTGAATTATTATCTATGTTATTTTTCGATTTTTATTTCTACGTATAGACGTCTAGAAAAAAATCTTGACTATGGTTCCCACAAGATGTTTTCAAATTCCTGGAGTTTCCGTTCTCACAGGAAACTCTCACAAGAAGTCCGAGTCTCCTCCTCTACCCCCTACACTCCTGTTCGGTCAAAGTTCAACTTTTGAACGTAACTTAACTGATCCCCATTTCTATATCTCATCATTCGCTGCTAGTCCATCTTACCAGAAGCATCGTGTTCTATATATATATATATATATCTTTTCGTGTTGTGTTGTGCGATGGAAGTACTGCAATAGGGGGTGTGGTCTAATCTACCACAAAGACGGATACCTGTATCGTAATAAGGTATTTCAGAACGGAAGAAGGTAGTCCAGTGTCGAGACGAGGATTATGGGAGCACCTCGATATTCCGCGAGGGTGAGGCTGCGGAGATTCGGCCCAGTCCTCACAACCATCCGCCGGACGAGGTAGAGGTAGAGATCCTGAGGTTTAAAGCAGACCTGAAACAACGAGGTTTGAACGAAAGAAGGCTGACGTCTCGGAAGGTGTTTGATGCCGTCAGTCTGCAGTAAGTGTTGGTAAAATTATTGAATTAAATATTAATTAAGGCTTATTTTTCCATCTTCGTTCCAATACATCATAATGGTCATGTTTTTCATTAGTTTAGTATTAATTACATAGTTTACGTAAATATGTATAGTCTGTTCCTTAATTATTAAATAATAAAGTTTGAAAGTACTTAATCACTACTCACGACTAGTATCATCAATGGCCATCAGAATTTATAGTTATTAAAAACTAAAGAAGTTTTATTATGAAACTTTTATAGTTTATTATGTTAAAAAAATTTAACTATAAAAATTCTAAATCTTTAAGCTTTTTTATTATTAATATATTTATTTAATTTTTCTTTCTCAATAATCCAGCTTTTTTTAAATTCTGGATGAATTAAAAAATAAAGAAAATTATTACAACTGATATTTTATCTTTCTTGCTAAAAAATTTGATAAAATGGTACATTATGCACTACGGAAATCTGCTGTACATTACCGTACTGAAATATATTACTTAAGCTCTAGTACTGTACTACTTTCTTCAAACCAGTAATTTAATATTTTCATCTCCATCTGGGTTCTATTACAATATCTCCACAACTTCCGCCACCTTTGTTTGAATAGCAGTGACTTAAGTCAATTTATCATAATTTTATTCTCTTTTTCTCAGGCTTTTGACGTTGTCGGCCACAACACCGTCAGGGTAGCTTAAGGTGGAATATTTGAGTCTATGCTGACATTTTGTTGTACTTTGTTTTTTATCTGGTCTCTGGTGTCTTGTACCATGAGAGTGTCAGAGAATATTTTCCGTTACATAGTATCTTAAGACTCTCCTCTTTATTAATTTTTAATTGTATTTATTTTGTTTCGAATAACAACAATTTCTTTAAAATTCCAGGGTAAAGCCTTCAAATATAAACTAAAATCATTTGAAAATAGAAGAATTGAAGATACACATTTATACAAATTAAATTATTTGATTTAAGTTACTTTAGTATTAAAGAATTTCTCATCTCATTTCTCATGAGGTTCTCGAGTTAATTTTAATAGGAGCATAACATTGACTTTCTAATAATGTTTTATAATAATTATAGTAATCTTGGGTAGTTAACAACATAAATCAGAATTGACACTTCAAGAAACCTTTATTGTAACTGATTTTCAATAACGTTACAAGATGGCGACCATTTAGAGTTTGAGACGTATATAAATGCATGATTTTAAGGTAGAATGTTTTTAATAATATAATTTTGGAGTGGCCGTTCCGAAATTAGAAGATTATAAACAGACGGACAGAAAGTAGATTGAGAATATTTTTTATTTAATGCAAGAACGCTCATTATTTTACAGAAAAAATAACAGAAAACATCGTCTAAGAAATTTCAAATACTTGATTTTAGTCAGAATTCATAGAACATGTAACGCCTGCAATCATTATTACTTTATTCTAATATAGGTATCCTCGAGCTGCGGTGAGGATTGGGTTCCCGCAGGTCAGGGCAACCCTTGCTCGGTGCCGACGGCTAAGAAGTCGTCCCATACCGAATTCTTTGCTGGATTTGCAAAATCCGCGATGGGAGGAACTTGGCCGCACTCTGGCCGAGGATGGTGTAGGACAAACATTTTTCAGAGGTGTGATCGGCCCAGGTGGACAAGATGGATGGCACGCTGCGCTGTACTTGTCATCAAGGCTGCAGGCCGGTCTTATCAATACGCGGCGTGTCCACCTTGATGCCACATACAAGGTGTTGCCTGTCCAACTGGGAGCACATCTGTAACTGTTGACTGCGCACGCAGAATATTTAAATCTATTTCACACATCTTACTATGATGATTTCGCTGCTAATGCATTATGTTGCCCGGTGTAATTGATTAAACAGTTATATAACAATAACTTTATTAGTAATTTGAGATATTATGAAGTAACATTTATTAAATAGTTTAATTCAACATTGAATTTTTCTATATAAATGTAAGTATTTAGTTATCAGTGACAGTGAAATGTATATTTTTACTGAAACAGTTGATATGAGCATTCTGTTTAACATAATAATAATTATTATGAATCACAGTTGGTTTTCCAGCTCTTCCCAGTTGCATTTGTCATTATGACCAGAAAAACGCAGATAGCTTATGAGGGGGTGCTCCAGTACCTAAAACGGTTGGTGCCACAGTGGGAGCCAGAAGTCGTGATGGTTGACTTTGAGGCTGCCATCAGAAATGCGGCCCGCTTAGTTTGGCTACATGCCAGAGTGGTGGGTTGTTTCTTCCACTACGCTCAAGTAAGTTCTAATATTTTATATGAAATCGGAGCAAATAACCTAGTTATGTAGCTAAAAGTTTTAGTAACAGCAAATTTGCTGACATTTTGATGAGTGTTAAAACAACGAGAATTAACATTTTGATATTAAGAAAAAGAATAATTTATTCACACAATAGAACTCAAAAGTTTTCTGTTGAGCCGGGGCTCAGTTTGGATAATTTTGTCAATTTTTTCCCACCTCGGCCACTTTTGTCAGTCTGTGGGGGGGGGGGGGTGATTCCGTTACCATATTGATTATTTTCTGCCTGGATGGACTGATTGGTCGAGGTCAGGTGGTTGACCTTGACTGATTACCGTCCAGCTGATTACCGGCAGCTACTAGTGGTCGGAGCGGTCGGACACATTCGGCAGAGGCGACGCGAATCTCTAAGACGGTGTCCTACCTGAGCGACCAGGCGCGAGCGATGCGAGCGACGCGAAAATAACAAACTATGTTTTCATGCGGATGTGTCCTGCTTTGCGATTGTTGCGAGCGAGAGATCACTCCGCGACGCGATTAGAACAAAATATTTGTTTTGATCGGTTGTCGCGTCGCCCGTCGCTAGACTTCTGTTCAATTCTTGCCATCTTCTGAGTGTGTGTCTGACATTGTGTCGAGATTCTATTGAGTGTACGTGTTTTATTGTGTAAAGATGTCGGAGTTTACAGAATGTCTAATTTGTGAAGTACAAAAGAGGAGTATTTTGTGGAACATGAAGGACAATAACTACCACAATAGGCATGCTTCGAATCGCGCATGGGAAGCAGTGGCCATTGCTTTGGGGAAAACAAGTAAGTTTATTTGTAATAACTAAAACTATATCTGTTAAATGTTAAATTTACGACATTCAGTTATGAATTAATTTCTTCCATTTTGTATATGCCGTAAGACTGACACAGTACGTAAGTGTATATAAACTAATGCTGTATGGACTACATGTTTGCAACACATTAAAAGGCGTTTTAAATTTCAATAGTATGTATAATTATACAACATTTAAGTACAATGTTATTTGGACAATAAAAAAGTAGCTGGCATATGTGGCAGTATTTGCTACAGTAAGGGATGTTCCTTGAAGTACTCCTCGTGGCTGCAGCAAGACTTGAGACGGCATTGGCACTCCTCCCTCGCCTACCACCCAACACTCCTCGACTGTAGACGACCGATCGGTTGTCTACGTCACCACCTTCCAGATCTTTAATGACGTTATGTAACAAAGTTATGGATTTGACAATGTGTACTGCATTTTCCACATTAGTTTCAATGGACTTTCCAAACAAGTTGAATTTAGAATGAATAGCCCCATACGAACACTCTACTACCATCCTAGTTCTTGATAATCTGTAATTAAAAGTTCTATTTTCTGCACTATTAAGCAGAGCTGGGCCGGGGAATGGCCTGACAATATACTCTTGCATTGGGAAACCCTCGTCTGCTACCATAACGAATGGGGCCTTTATCGAACTTCCTGGTAATATTTTTGGTTCTGGGAGTTTAGTCTGCCCGCTCTCAATGGAGTCGTGGAGTGTAGAGTTAGTAAATACTCCAGCGTCATTTTCGTTTCCAAATGACCCAACATTTACCATAATAAATTTGTAATTAGCGTCAGTTAGTGTGAGTAGACCGATGGAATAGTAAGCGTGATGACAGTAATGCATCGAACCGGATTTTGGAGGACGTGTTATTCTGACGTGTTTCAGATCGAGCGCTCCAAAACAGTTTGGAAATTGCCACTTCTCCCAAAAGTCCTTTGCAATTGTTTCAAACATCTCCAGTAGGCTGCGGCATGTGTATCCCAACTAATTTATTCCAAATTGCTTTGCATACTTCAATAACAATAATGGCTACTCGACTTTTGGAAATCCTGAACGTAAATGCAAGCTGCCTGAATCTCATTCCCGTTATTAAGTACCTGTAACAAACAAATATAACAATATCATGAAAATACTTTTCACTAGTAGGTTAGGCCTATTTTTATTTATTTTTTTGTTACAGGCGAGACTGTGAAAGGCAAATGGAAAAATTTAAGGGACACGTTTCGCAGGGAATTGAAGATAGTCCCTGGTTATCGGTCCGGAAGTGACGGTGACCAAACCCCCAAATACACTGGACATTGGCCATATTTTGAAAGGATGCTGTTCCTCAGAGGTGTAATGACGCCAAGGCCTACTGATTCTAACATGTCAGTTACTGATGAAGAGCGAAATGAAAATAACATTGATACCATAACCCACGAATCCGATCCTGATGACCCTGGTAATTCAATTCAATCTCATGTTGATGATGTTAATGTCGGTAGCAATTCAGAAGTTTCACGGTCCGTTAAAAATCTATATACTAGCAACAATGACCAGGTACAAACGGCACCTTATATATCTAAAAGACGTAAATTAACTGGTTCAGAGCAATTTAAGGCTGATATTTTGGCCCTAGAGGCTAAAAAGATTAACATGCTCGAAAAAGACAGTGACCAGAATGATGACGATTTAAATTTCTTCAAGTCATTGCTGCCACATATGAAAACTCTACCAGCAGTAAATAAATTATTTTTCCGCAGTAAAGTTCAGAACATGTTTGCTGAGGAAATGATGAACGCCAACCGGCCCCATTACGCTACATTTCCAAATACATTTGTTCGTACTACTCCACAAACGCCAGTAACTACGCCAGAAACTACTTCTCATGCTACTACTAGTTCAGGAAGGACGCCAGCAAGTACGCCTGACGTAATTGTACATCAAGATCTTAACACAGACGAGACTCAATCTCAATCTATCTTGTTATGGAATTTAAATTGACACTTAAAACCTTACAAAGCTTAAATGTTAATCGTTCTTTTGTGTTTCCTATTCTGTATATACTCATATTGATGGAGCAATTAAAATGATTTCCTAAACTCTGTTCGTTTTTTTATACCTTCAGAGGATATATATACCATAACATGATTAAAGTTTATAACTTTAACACGTAAGTACTATTTTACAGCGGTTTTGTACTTAAAAGTCTATATTGATATTGAAAAGAGCCATTTACCTACTCATAATTCTAAGTAAATTAACAAATCACATATAAATATTGTAATCTTATTAGTTACCTCAAAGTCAGCAAGAGTCGTTCCTCCACGGAGATCGGGTTTTGAAAATTCGCCTCATTGTATTTGAATTCACTTCTTATAACATCAGCTATATAAAAAAAAGTTGTCGGTAACATTCCAGTGTATGAATGAAACAACACTGGATCCTTTTCAGCACTTTTCAGTTCATGGAAGAGGTGGTGATATTCCCCGTGACAAGGCCTCTGCAAATAAATATCATCCGTCGGGTTTCTAACCGTTTCTGTTAGTATATACTTTAAATAAACACTTTCACAAAACATAATCTTACGGAGGAGTGACATGTTTACGTGGTCTCAATACTGGACTTGTCGCTTCACTGTCCGCTCAAGTAGGACAGTCCCGTCGCACGCGCGAATATCTCGTCGCTCGCGTCGCTCGCATCGCTCGCGCCTGGTCGCTCATGTAGGACACCGCTTTACTGTCAACTGGTCGTCCTGATGCCCATAGCTGGCTAGTTCTCCGACTTTCGGCAGGTAATTGTTTTTTCTTATTCTCTCTCTTAACTTAGTTGGTGGTTTCTCTCCCACGCAGATTTTCGTTGATCAGTTAAAAGTAGTTTATTTATTATTTTGTAATTTGTGTACGTTTTCTTGTCGCAAAGTGTTTTGTTTCCTCGTGTTTTGTGTTGCGTGCAAAAATTGGGTGGCAACGCTCATGATTTCTATTTTATTGTTTAATTAATTAATTGCTTTATAGCAGCGTGAACTGCTTAGTTTTGGATTATAATTTAATTATTGTTATTTGGGAAATAATGTACTGTTATTATTTGTAAATTACATAATATACATTACAATTAATATTACGGAATGAATAAAATACAGTGAATTATTTTTACAAGTAAATGTTACCAAGCTGAATAATTTAGTATGGCTTAGAACAGCCTATAAATAAATTTTTAAATATTTGAAAATTTGTTTTGTATGTAATATTTAAAATTGTCACCAAGTAGTGTATCTTATAATACTTGGTGTCTTGAGTTATTTTCTGGAAACAGTTTTTCGATACTTAAAAGGTACTGTTAGCTACAGATTGTTATTTTTAATTGTTAAATTTAAATATTTTATATATACTTTGTGCCAAACATAATTGTTTTTATTATTTCTCGGGTTATAGTGAAACTTTTCTGAATATCTACTAGTTATGTTGGGATTCAATAGGGTCCCCGTGAATGCCGTCAACATGACTGGTGCGGCGAGTCTGCCCAATGGAAACAACACTGGTAAACCAAAATTGAATGCCCGCGCCCTGCCAGCGCTACTGTACCGTCCTCCAACTGGACTGTCTCTGTGTTTCAATTCATCTTGAACAAGGTTGGAGCTAAAATGACTTGAGAGGATCGGGTTTTATGGAGCGCTGCCAGATATTATATCTGGAGGAGGGCCAGTGTTATGTTACCAAAGTATTTATTTAGTTTAGTGACATGATCTGTAGGGGAGGATTTCATCTTTAATTCGGATTCGTGGAGGCAACTAAGTCCCCGCCTCTTTCGAAAATCGGCTTTAAATATTTTTTTTAATATTGGCTACAAACTTGAAACAAAATTACTTTTTAAAAATAGTGGCCTAGAAATTCGACAACCTTTTCCCTCCCCTCAGTTCATAATAATTGCCAGTTTAAAATGTTATATTTATTACATGCCGTACCTGAAACTATGTTATTTATATGTCACATTTCTATTTATTATAAAATTGTTAATTTTTGAATTCTATTTATTTTGTTATTTAGTTTGTAAGTTACTAAGTGCACCGTGGTGCTGCAGTTAAAATATTTAATTTACTTCGTTGGCAAGAGGATTTATTTTATTGTATTTTGTGTTCGAATGTTTGCCATCAGATTAATTATATTATGTACTGGAAATGTTGTCTCTCTTCCCACTAGTGGCATGTTGTTGTTTTTTATGCCTTGCTCCGAGTTTGGGAGGGGCGCGCTTCCGAGACCTCCTGTTGCGGTTGAGGAGACTTCCGGTGAAGTCTAGTTTCACTAACTCGGGACACTGTGCAAGTCAAAACATCAGTATTAACAGGAAGTATAAAAAAGTAACAGAACAACTGTTTACAATAGAGCATACAATTTAAAGGTAAAACAAAATAAATTCTTGTTACAATTTTAAGTTATTCATACTACAAAAAGGTCGGTCTAATCAATACATGGGTATCACGAGAGCCTCGTGGGGACTGTAGATAGCCTTCCCAATCAAGTAAGCCTTTACATAATTTTTAAAATTGTTTAAATTTGTTTGAAATTTGATTACATCTGGAAGTAAATTGTAGAGCTTAGACCAAAATAAAATATTGAGTTTTTGAAAAGCTTGAGTCTGAAACGGTCTACAACATCAAATGCCCTGCTGAGGTCACAAAAAGGCCAAGGGTGTGCTGTCTAGAATCAAGAGATGATATAATTCTTTTTATACAGTTAGCTATGGCAAGTTAGGTGTTTGATCCAGGTTTAGAGCCATATTGATTTAAGGTTAACACTTCATTTATTTCCAGGATATCATAAAATTTTTGATGCATGATTTTTCAAATACCTTTGCAAATATTGGGATTATGGTTATTGGTCTAAAGGAATCAGGATCCAACTTTTTTCCGACTATTTGGTTTACCTTTAGATCAGATGGATATATCCCTTCACTTAAAGAAGCATTAAAAAGATGAGTGAGAATAGAAGAGAGTTGAGAAACAAACTCAATAGAAGAGAATTTAAAAATCTCAAAATATCTTATGATTGCTATTTTTTAATGAAATAAATGCCTGTGTGATTTCACTGTAGCTTACATTAAAAGATAGATTGGCTGGTATTTAAAATGACAAAGGGTTGATGTTGAGAGTGCTTAGTGCAGGGGGAAAGTATTAAATAAGTTGAATCGCAGATGCTTTATTTAAAATGTTTTTTATTTATTATTTCATGCTTTTATAGCCCTATAATCTACTTGAAGTTTAAAAAAATGATTTTATGTTGCAGGCTGTGTATAGAATGCACAAAACGTTGCGGCTGAGACCTCTTACTGAGGAGCACCTTGAGGCAGGGAAGGCAATAGACATGTTAATGTCATTGTGCCTACTCCCTGCTGAGAGTTCAAGCGGGCTAGGACGTAGTGTGCCACTACGTAAGAACACATGGCATATTTCAACAGTTTAGGCCACTCTTGATGTAAGTCCTCTATTTTTGTAATAATGTTGAAATTTAGGTCAGTCTGAGACATTCTTATTAATTTGGTACAAGTGTACTTAGTGTTGGTACATCATTTATAACTTTATTCTATCCTAAATCAATACATCAGATGGGAGAGTAAATATTTATGGAAGAAATAAACTTATACATTTTACTGTTTTCCAATTCTTATACAGCATAATTATAGCCACTTTTCAATTGGTATTCGCCATGTCATGAATAGAATATTTAAGTAAAAACAGTTAATGATGTTGTAGCGTTTTTAAAGCTACATTGATTTATTTTTTTAATTAAAACTTAAATTAAATAAAAATTTTGGGATCGAAATATTGGGACTTAATTTTAGATTAGATTGTGAAATGTCAGGGTAAAATCGAACATGTAACCCTTTGGCAAGTTAGTACTGGTAGTTTTAAATTGTTAGGAAGGCAGGTTGACTGCCTTGAATTGATTAGAACTTGTCTTATTGTGAGTATTGTTCTCCTGGTTTCATACAGCTGGACCAATGAGAGAGCACACGGATGTCCTGCAAAGTTGATTGGAAAGGGAAGTATTTTAGCGCCCGCTCATAATTTTCGCCCTTCTTTTGGTTATTTTCGTGAGTAAAGTTAATTGCTGTGCGCCGTATTTCTTAAATTTTTTTTTCTGCGAGTGATTTTGAGGTAAGCACCACTTTATTGTACGTTTTATTGAAATAGTCATCCTGATCTGATTTTAAACTAATTCTGTTGTCTTTTTTATAGGAAAAAATTAAATTCATAGAAACTACGGAGCATTCTGAATAACTTATTCTCGAAGAACAATAGAGCATAATAGAATCATACAAGTTACATTTGGTTCATGCTTGCAAGAGAAGTGAATTAAAATTGAACTTTGTTAATAACTTTAATTGAGATTTGAAAAAGTAGTAATTTATTAATATTTAACTGGAACTATTTTATTGAGAATTATTAATTGAAAATTAATTGTTAGAGAGAGAGAGTTGTAATCTGAATTGCAGAGACTTGAAAGTTAAGGTTCAAATAGTGTAAAGAGAAGTTGAAATTTTTATTTTTATTATTTCCAAGTGGTATTTAATTTTTATTTTAAAACTTTATTATTTTATTTTAGAAGAGAGCTCTGATTTTTAGTTTGATATATTTGATTAATATTATTACTTCTTGCCAAAGGAATTTTTAAATTTACTAAGAGGTTTGTCAATTCTTTGTGGAAAATAGAGTGATAAAAATTCTGAAACGTTGAACTTATTAATTTGCCAGTTAAAATAAATCCATTGTTTTTATTTAGAACTTTGATTTTTATTTTAGACAAACCAGATAATATTTAATAGTTAACAATTTTAGTAATACATTGTACTTAATATTCACTAGGATCTTTACTAATAAAAAAATATTTTATAAAGTCTTGGATGTATTATTGATGATTTATATATTAATACTTTCGAATATTAATATCAACAATCCAAGTCGTTATAGATGTTGTGTCATTCTAAGCAACGGTCAAACAAGATATACATAACTAAAATATAATGTCTGTATACTCTAACTGTTGTCAAGGGATGTATTTGGAGATATTAACATGTCTTTACATCCAATATTGATTAGTACATAAACTATGTATGATAAAACAAAGTAAAATTATCATAAATGTAACTGAATTGTAACATTGCAGTTGAGCTAAGGAAAATTGAGTCCTCCCAGTAGTTGGACTACAGGAGAATTAGCGATGGGATTCTCCATGTGGGACCGACCAGGAGAGCTTACAGGAGGCAGGACAGTGCCATTGATGTGGCGTCTGAGCACCTGATGCTTGGACAGTGCAATGTGGCACAATTTCTGGACAGGATGTCGCATTGTACTCGTCGGCTGCAAGAGCGCTTGGGCCCGCGGAGAGTAGCGGCTCAGGAGAGACAACCGGCTGCGCCTGAAAACCAGGTAAAACACTGACACCATAATAAACGTTGTATTTTTAGACATTGTTGGAACTGGGCGCCGTACTACCACATCCAGTAATAACCAAAGGCCAAAGCAATAATCAACAATATCAAAGAATAATATTGTAGATAGTAAATAACACCTCCATATCACCAACAACTTTCATTAACCCCAAACAACATAGAGATGTTTATATATGTTTGTTTCTATAGAATTCGTCGTTCATTTCAGGTACCACATGTCGCTGCTGCAGCTGTTAAACCTGTGGATGATGTAGAGGAAGGAGTACCCTGTTGCGGCAGATCCACTTTCTTTTCCCCAGATCTGCGCAGTGTGTCTGTCACAGCGGTCTACACATATGGTCGCGCCCTGTGGCCACATGTGTTTGTGTAATGATTGTCCAGATACACTGCCCAGATATCAGGCAAATCCACATTGCCCCATATAATTGCCTTAATTTTTGAAAGGGGCATGCACTATTCAGCTCTACGGCTCTATAACGCGCTGCCTCGGCACCTGAAAAACATAACCAGCTCACAAATTTTTCTAAAAAATGTTAAAACTATTTTGCTTGAAAAATGCCCATATTCTGTTCAAGAATTCCTGTCAGATTGCACAAACATGTGAAATAACCTATGTTGACTATTTGATTGTTGATTTTATTTAATTGTTATTATTATATTTATCTACTATTTTATCTATGACTTATTTCATGTAAGTTTATGTTATTAACGAAATAAATTATTTCTGATTCTGATTCTATCATTTGTTTTCTGATAGTCCTGGACCTTCAGGACTCTGCGACCATTCTCGGTGCTACAAAGAAAGAGAACGCTGGGATCTCCGTGTCGGACTGGAGGGTTGTCGGAAATGTCCACACGGGAGATTCCAGAATATATCAAAATCGAAATCCCCCCCCCCCCTCAAATTAGGTTATTCAAGTTACGCTTATGGTTGCAAAACAGGTATTAAATGTAACTAATTAAATAATTAATATATTAAAAAATAACTACCCATAAAGTAGCAGTAACAATTTTATTAACCATGTTGATAACTGGTTATGTTTCGACTTTTATTTTTAAGTATAGACCTCTTGGAAAAAAATCTGGACTATGGTTCCCACAGGATGTTTTCAAATTTCTGGAGTTTCCTTTCTCACAGGAAACTCAAAAGAAGTCCGAGTCCCCCCTCTATCCTCTACAATCCTCTTCGGTTAAAGTTTTGAACGTAACTGAACTGATCCCCATTTCTATTAGTGATGCGCGATTGCGAGAGGTTGATACAATCGAAATGTTCCTACTCGAGCGGTTCTGCTTAACGATTGTTTCGATTGCTTAGCGAGAGGTCTTTACAATCGAAAGGTTTCTCTCGATTGTTGCATTCGTTAAGACACTTTGTTATTGTTTACTTTTAACGAGCCTGGCTCAACCTTTTTTCATACTTCCGTTCCATATATTGGTTTGCACCACTCTCCTCTCCATTAATTCCAGTAGTTTACCTTATAGTGTGAAGGTAAAGTCGTGTTTATGTTTCTACCGTAAATAATTAATTACAATTTTAATATTTTGCGTAATATTATTGATTAGTGTTAAAGATTCAGTAGTTTACTTTATACTGTGACGGTAAAGACGTGTTTATGTTAACTACCACAAATAATTAATTGTAATTTTAATATTTTACGTAGTATTATAGGTTAGAGTTGTAGATTTATAAGCATAAGTTTAGCGTTTGGTTGCAAAAATGGTGCGCCCGAGAAAGAAAAAATCTATAGTATGGGAATTTTTTGATAAGGTAGAAAATGACAAAGTTATGTGAAACATTGTGCTGCCATTTTAAAGTTTTAAAAAAAACACAACAAATCTACATGACCATATCAAAAGAGGCCATGATATTGCGCTTAAGTCTTTGCTTGATGACCATGTTACCGACCGTAATGAAACGCCTACATCTGACATTGATTTAGCTACAC
Organism: Homalodisca vitripennis; assembly: GCF_021130785.1. Taxonomy (NCBI): domain Eukaryota; kingdom Metazoa; phylum Arthropoda; class Insecta; order Hemiptera; family Cicadellidae; genus Homalodisca; species Homalodisca vitripennis. The sequence continues at coordinate 221,287 of NW_025776145.1, forward strand.
CATCCACAAGTTCAACAAATGTACGTTTAAATCACCACTTCAACAAGAGAAAATCGTAGGATTCAATTTTTCCTCGCTTTAAAAAAAGAATAAATCATTTATGCCTCACTTCTACCTCCAAAAACACAATAACCGATGAACTCAGTTGAATGCCTTTGATAAAAACTTAATTCACATGATCGCCCAGACTATCAGCCATTATCTATAGTCGAGGATGAGGGTTTCAGGCTATACTCAAAATATTTAAGGCCTGAGTACACGTTACCTTCAAGGAAAACTCTCACACAATCATTAGTTCCAGAATATTACAGCACAATACAACAAAAACTCGTAGATATGCTAGACAACGTTGATAGTTTGTCACTTACAACTGACTTATGGTGATCCGAGAGCAACAAATCCTTTATCACAATTACTACTCATTTTATTTATGATTTTAATTCATATTCAGTTGTACTTGCAACAGAGGAAATCAAACAAGCTCACACTGGAGAAAACATAGCTGAGGCTATACGTAATATCCTTGAAAATTTTAGAGTAACAGATAAAGTCATAACGGTGGTTACAGATAATGCAATATCAGGTAAAGCAATCTCTAAGGACCTGAATATGCACCACCATCCCTGTGTAGCGCATACACTAAATCTTTGTGTGCAGGATGCTATAAATAGCAATGTAGAGTTTTCACCAATTTTAAGCAAATGCAAGAAATTAGTCGGTTACTTTAAAAGGAGCAACAATGCTGCATACAAACTTAAGGAAATTCAAGAACAAATGAATTTGCCAGTTTTGTGTGTAGTACATTATGTAGCCACAAGATGGAACAGCTCTCTTATGATGTTAGAACGTTTGCTAAGCTCAAATTATCCCAGACCGTTGCTCTTGCTTCCCTCACTGATGCCGAGGAGAGAAATTTTGATGCTGAGGAGTAGACTATTATCGTAGAGACAATACCAGTGCTCAAATCTGCCTTGTCAATGACCGAAAAGTTGTCTGAGGAACAGTACCCAACAATGTCCCTCATAGTACCTCTCATCAGAGGTTTACAGAAATCTCTACATAAAAAAGTCACTACTACAGCAATTGCAACACAGCTGAAGCTTACTTGATGGATAATATTTCCAGGAGGCTCTCTCATTTAAAAGTGAACAAAATAGTAGGAAAATCAACATCTTTAGCCCCGAGGTTCAAGAAATCTGAATTTGGTAATGAAGATTCAGCAGATAACATTCAATAGCAATTAATACAAGAACTAGCTGGGCTGATAAATAGATCTGACCCAAATAACCCAAAAAATGCAGAGAAATCGATTGATCTCCTTCCAGTAACAAAACAACCAGTTGAAGACGACGATGACATATGGGCTGACTTCGATTCTAAAGTTGCATCCCGAACGTCTGCCATCACCCCAGCCACAACAGCAACGTTGATAATTAAACAATATATTGAAATGCCCTACATCGAAAGGAACAAAAAGATCCATTAGAATTTTGGAAGACTCATCATGCTACTTTCAAGACTGGTACAGACTTGTGACTAGATATTTATGTATTCCAGCCACCTCCCTTCCCTCTGACCGTATATTTTCAATGGCAGGTCTAGTCACGAATGATAGGAGAAATAGACTGGGTTCAGAGAAGCTTGATGAAATAATTTTTAACAGCATATATAATTTATAATATAATTTAAATGATGTAGCCAGAAAACTGGATGTCATCACTACAGCCCGAGACAACGACGTCACAATTAATTGTGAGCCTTCCCCCACATAGCTGTCATAGAATGCAACCACTAGACGTTGCTTTCATAAAACCCCTAAAAACATTCTATGTCAAAGAAATTGAAACCTGGCTTAGGGGAAATGTTGGAAGGTGGTAACTATTTATCAAGTAGGGGAACTTTTTGGTAACGCATATTTAAAATTTGCGATTGCTCAGAATGCTGCTTATGGTTTCAAAAACAGCAGTCTTTTACCCAATCAACAAGCACATTTTTGGAGCACAAGACTCCGCATTTTGTAGGCGCACTTGAATGGGCAAGTACAAACACCACCAATCAAGATTAATAGATCTATTGAAGTCCACTCGATTGATCCACTTTTGCCTTCATGCAGCAATAGTTCTACAAGTGTACAAAGGGAATATGTAAATATGCAAAGTGAACCTTCGCCTATCGCAATGGTCAGGGCGTCAGACATTTCTCCAATTCCAAAAATGAGTGAGCAAGACGTAAAAAAAAACATTCTCGCAGTCAGGTAGCAGAAATAATAACCAGCTCTCCACGTAAAAAATCTGTTGAAGACGAGAAAAGGAAGAAGTTGGAAAAAGAATCCAAACAGAAACTAAAAATCGTAAAAAAAGTTGGATTAGCGAAGAATGAAACAAAGAAAAATGACAAGAAGAAACATCCAATCAGAAAAGTGAAGAAGGAAAGTGTGATAACGTTAGAAGACAATAAAAAAGTTACAAGGGAACCTGTGAAAAAAGTGCTATTAGACCTAAGGGAGATAGGCCTATGAAGAAGAAAGTTTTTCGCAAGCTGTGGGATTCTTCAAGCGAATCTGACGAAGGGGAGCAGATTGTTTTTGCTAACGATTCTGCGGATGATGATTACGAAGAGGGCGATGCAGAATGTTTATACTGCACTGGTTTGTTTTCAGAGGACAGAAACGGAGAAGATTGGATCCGCTGCAAAGCGTGTTCACGGTGGTCACATTTTAACTGTGCTGACGTAGGAAAGCCAGTGTTCGTGTGTGATTTTAGTGCAAAAAGGTAGTAAAATTTAAAATAAAATTTAAGCCTAAATGTTTTTAATAGACTACTTATTTTTTGTTCTTGTATAAATCTCAAAATTTGTCAAAATAATTTCAATTCATTTTACATTTTTAAACCGCAGTTTAATTAGTGGCATGATTTGCTTAGTTATTACAAAATTAGTTCTTTTGCATAAGTTAATAGACAAAAAACTATTTTTGTTTGTATCAAATAACATCAAAGTTAGCATTAAATATATAACATACATTTTGTTATTTTTCCTTTAAAATTTCCTATATTTCCATTTTCTTGTTAAATTTCCAGTGACCACGTGATATTTCAACTAATTGTTCATTGTTTTATAGATTTTGAATAGATGGAGGTAACTGCAAGGCTTGCCTATCACTTTCGCCTGAACTTATCCAATTATACTTCAATTTTTATAGTTGTGTTAAAAGGTAAGTTTATATGTACAACTTATTCAAAATGTTGACGCTTAAAACAAATAATGCGAAAAGTGATTGCACGAGCTACCCCATAAATCCTGAACAATGGATGGGTGGAGACCAAATATCGCCAGGACTTCTTCACGTCTATTCGTGGCCAAGTTGAAATAAAATGACTTACAACAGTTTAATACACTCTTTAATCCTATTTTTATCTTATATTCTTATTCTTATTTAAAATGGTAAAATAATACCTCACCAAATTAGGAACATGTGCGCCCAATTTGGGGAAAGTGTATACTTTTCGTTTTTTTTACTGTAGTCACTTAAATATAATTATATTTGATTTGGATGAGGAAAGACTGATGGGTAGAGGCCGTGAGAAACGAGGCAGTCCCTGACCTTGAGCAGAGAAAGCAGTTAGAACCGGATTTTCAGTGGTGGGGACGGCAGACGCTTAGTTCGCTGCTATCTCTTTCGCAGTAAACATCGTGCCATACGCGCCTTACTAAAAACATTATTTCTCGTGATATATACGTGAAGTGCCAATTTCATAGTATTTAAGTACCGTAAGTTTAGTAAAACGTGTTACGTACCGTTATAACAGTGTGTATTTTACAATTTATATATACTTAGTAGATATTTTTGTTATACATTTGTGAATAGTGTCGAGATGGGTGACAACAGAAAAAGCAAGGTCGGTGGTAAAATTTTACACAGCCAAGCTAGAGAAATAATTTTTAACTTGTACACTTTTATGAAAAGGGAAGCAGAACAAGGGCCAATATTATTAAAACAAGTTCAACAGCGTGTAGCAGAGGCCACAGGAATTTCTAAAACTAGTGTAAAAAGAATTGTGAGTGAAGAAAGAACCGCGCCGAGAAATGGTCCACGTTTCTCAACTCCCAGAAAAACATGGTCGAAAAAAATTAAAAAAAAACAGCTGTTGACGACTTTGACAAGACTGTTATACGGCGGACTGTTCATGAATTCCACAGAATAGACGGTCAGCGACCTACCCTAAAAACTCTTCTTCCGGTATTAAAAGAAAAAATCGGGTTTAGAGGAGGAAAATGGACTCTGAGACAAGTTCTCAAGGAACTTCAGTTTAAATGGAGAAAATCTACAGATAACAGAAAACTTTTAATAGAAAAACACGAAATAAGAGAACACAGAGTTCGTTTTATTAGAGCTATAAAACGTTACAGAGAAGAGGGTCGACCAATTGTGTAGTAAAAATGGAAAAGGTTGTAAGTGCCAAAAATAAAAAAATGACTTTTTCGGTGAAAAGCGAAGTAAAAGTCAAGCGTAATAAGATAGACAAGGTAGTAAGTGCCAGAAAAATTACCCCTAGTTTGTAGAGCAGTCGGAAGATGTCAGCACCGTGTAAGAGCCGTGCGGGGTTGAAGTGGAGAACGATGTAAGTCCACCCGCCATGATGTATGTTCCTTGTCTATTCCGTAGTTATTTGCTGTTGCCGGGCGGGCAGTGACGCTACGCATGCTCGCCGCTTTTACGTTTTGTGTTGTTTTACGTAGTGATTATTTTATTTAAGTGTGTTGCGTGTAACAGGCGTTGAAGTATTTATTAGTGCAGTGTTCTATCTTACTAAAAATGGAAGCACCTCCTGTTCGTAAGAAAGTTCTAGTGGAGAGAAGACGAAGGGCTCGGGAAAAAGGAGACAGTTATGTTACTTGTAAAGGAAAGACTATCCCCGCAAAAAATCCGCCACCTCCTGAACGAAGCTGTTCATGTAAGTACCAATGCAAAAACTTGAGTAACGAACAAAAACTGATATTGTTTATGGAATTCTACAAAGTTGACGAAAAAAGCCAGGGAACATATTTACTCAACCACATGCAGATGCTACCTATTGCCCGTAGAAGACATGGGAATTACGATGATCCCAGTGAGAGTAGACGCACCTGCTCGTTTGCATACAACATTCCTGATGGTTCTGGCAAAAACATACAAATTTGCAAAAAAAACTTAAAGAAATTTTTGCTATTTCTGAAAGGAAGTTGATTGGTTTACAAACTAAAAAAAAAACAGGATGCTTGATTTTCGAAGACAAAAGAGGGAAAACCCCTGGATCAAATGAACACAAGGTGAAGTATACAGAAAATGACCGTAATCTGGTTAGGTGTCATATAAATTCTTTCCCAAGATACGAAAGCCATTATTGCCGAAAAGTATCAAGCAATGAGTTTTTGTCCCCAGACCTGAACAAACACAGAATGTTTATGGCATTTAAAACCCAATACCCTACAAGTCCAGTCAACTATAGTTTTTATACAGAAGTATTAAAAAAAGATTTCCCAAAACTCAAGTTCAAGGCTCTTGCAGCTGATACTTGCAAAAAATGTGATCTTTTTAAAGTGCAGATTTCATCAACGACCAATGAAAGGGCAAAACGGGAAGTTAAAACTAAACAAGAAATTCACCATCGAAAAGCTGAAAAGGCCCATGTCTGCATGAAAGAGGATATTACTTTGTCCCAACTTCCAACTGGTACCGCTACAACATTATGTATGGACTTGCAACAGGTGATGTTCGTGCCCATGCTTACCCATAGCACCATGTTTTACTGCAGACAACTTTCTTGCTATAATCTAGGAATACATGTGGGGGATAATGACTCAGCGTTTATGTGTATGTGGCATGAGGGCATCGGAGGTCGGGGAGCCAATGAAATAGCTTCTTGTCTGTTTAAAGTTGCTACTGTTCAAGGCCATTTTTCTCGGAGAAGACTTGTAATATGGTGCGACAACTGTGGTGCTCAAAATAAAAACAGGATGCTCTTAATGGCAATTATTTACCTAGTTCACAAAGGGTTTTATCGCTCTATTAACTTGAAGTATCTTGTAAGTGGGCACAGTTATATGAACTGTGACAGAGACTTTGGCATTATTGAAAAACGCCGCAAAAATGCAAAAGCAATGGTTCCTAAAGACCTGGAAGATGTAGTTGCAAGTGCAAAATTTAAATCCCCCTTCACAGTTGTTTCTATGAAGACAGAAGACTTTATAGATTTTAAAGGTCTTGCAAATCAGTTCATTAACACAAAAGATCTAGCTATCAGCAAAATTTCCCACTTCCGAGTTTCTCATAAGAATCCAAGCACAATGAAGGTAGCGTCAGTTTTGGCACTTCAAGATGATGGTATGGTAACATGGAACAAAGTTGACGTCTTAAAGAAAAAGGCCGACCTTGGCAATCTTCCCGACTTAAAGGACTTGCCAAAAATCCAGTTTAAATCAAAAATCTCACAAGAAAAGAAGAACAATCTGATAGGAATGATAGACTACATAGAAAAGGCAGAAGACAAGCAGTTTTATAGAGATCTTCTGGCAGCAGACACCGTTCCTGATGGTGTCATGGAGGTGGATGCAGACATTGAAGACAAGGACTACTAGTTGTATTAAAAGTAAGGTATTTTAATGTACAAAGTCCTAGAGTTAATAATATTAAAAATAATATTAATAATATTACGTATATTATGTAACTTTTTTCAGAAAGTCAAGACTATGACTAAAAGTGTTTTATCTTTCGTACGTATTATCATGTATCCTTGTAACATATTTTGATGTTATGGTGTACATTAAACGCTTCTAAACAATACTGGACTTACATCCTTTTTTTTAAACTAACCCTTCACTTACATCATTTATTAAATAAAGAAAGGCACATACATCCTTTTCCACAAAAAAACCGATTGCTCTTATATCTTTTTCCATATTTTTTTGGTTTCCGCTTATATATTTATAGCAGAAATTGTATTATATGTTATTCCTATTGATTTTATATTTTTATAAATATAAAAAATATTTTATTAGTAAATATTCAATGTTTTAGACATATTTTATTGAATACTGAAAATTTTAGTTTCTGGCACTTACAACCTTTTCCATTTTTACTACACAATTGTTTATACGGATGAGACTTATGTCCACGCTTCGCACACAAAGCCCCACTCATGGTCAGATGGCAGCAACAAAGGCCTCTTTACACCTATTTCTAAGGGCGAATATGGAATAATTGTTCACGCAGGTAATGAGAACGGATTTATCGACAATGCATTGTTGGTGTTCAAATCAGGCCAAAAGTCAGGTGACTATCATGATTGTATGAATTTTAAAAATTACAAAAAATATCTGCAAGAAAAACTTATTCCAAATTTACCACCAAAAACCGTCCTTGTGATAGACAACGCATCATACCACAATAAACAACTAAACCCCGCACCTACCAGCAATTCCAAGAAAGCAGAGATAATTCAGTGGCTAGTTAACCATAACATCCCGTTCCATGACAAAATGCTTAAAACAGAACTCTATCAGATTGTGAAGCTTAATAAGAACCCGCACAAAATGTTTGAGATTGATTCCATACTTGCAGAACACGGTCACTCCGCTTTGCGCCTCCCTCCTTATCATCCCGATCTTAACCCGATAGAAATGATATGGTCACTGATAAAAAACCACGTTGCCCTGAAAAACACGACCTTCAAATTAAATGACTGCATCAAGCTAGTGAGAGAAAAAGTCCAAGATATTACAAAAGAGGAATGGGCGAAGAGATGCCAGCACGTTATAAATATTGAAAAAAGTATATGGAACATGAAGTATCTATTGATGACATCACAGAATCTTTCATCATAAATCTAGAAGCCGGCAGTAGTGATGACGACAGTGGAAGTGACAGTGAGCACTCTAGCCATAGAGAAGACAGTGGCGGTGAAATGAGTGGAGTGGAAGTGCTTGAATAACATAAATGACAAGTAAGTGACGCAATTAATTTATTTGCTTATTAGGTTTAATAAAGAATATTTTATTTTGCAATTCTAAGATAATGAAACGTCAATAGTAAGTATTGATAATAATAAATATATAGAAAAATACAGCAAGTCTCTTTCATATTTTTATGATATAAAAATAATGTACATTAACTTTTCATGACAATATAAACTAATAACATACAGTCAGACAGACAATATTATATATTAATTTTATGCTACTAGCTAACGTGTTGCTCAAAATCGAACAAAAGTGAAATGTGTAGTTAAATACTAAAAACCAAACATTTAGTAAACAGCTGTTAAATTGTAGTTAGTAGACATCGATATAAAAATTGAATTTAGTTTGATCCAATGTCGAAGGATAGCGTCACTGTAGACCTTTACTGTATTAAAGTGATACTGTGATACCCGTACTGTTGTTAAAGTTCTAAGAAGTATTAGCAAATCTAGGTAAAGATACCTTTAATTTGACACCTCAAACGTTAATATCTATCAAGCCGTTATCGAATATTATGATTTCGAAGAAAAACCCCTAGCGTATCAATACAACGCTCCTACTGGGCTAACTTTTCTTCCTAGAGTAGTACATCACTGGGCCGCTATCATACACTTCCCCTCCACTGGCGAGCTATCCCACCATTACCCGCCTCTTCCCCTACTCAGGGCTCAGCTCGTTACTCACGTCCTCTAATAATCCAATGTGTAAAACACACCATTATTGAAATGAATGTGTCTTTATTTTTTTGACTTGCGTTGATTTAAAAAAACCTCCCCAAATAAGGCACACTTACCCTAATAATCCACTCTTGTTACGTATAAAAAAAACTATTGATTTTATCTAGCTTATACGATTTATTAATTATATTTAAACCTAGAACACAATGATCGGTTAGACATCATGTGCAGTACTAAATGTATTTATATTTTTGGATTTTATAAAAATGCGGTCCAAACAAGACTTACTCGGCTCAGTTGTTCTGCTTTTAATATTAATGAGCAATATAAACCCGTTATTATTAATGAAATTTGAACAGTTTTGTGTTTGTGAAGTGCCCTTATCCCGTATATTGATATTAATATCTTCAATAAAAAGTATATTATTAGTTTAACTAAAAAACCTTATTTAAATGTTTATTACATGTAATTAGAATAAAAATATATTACAATTCTCAAGTAAAAGATGTATATTGAAGAATTACATTTTATAATCTATAAATATCAAGGGAAAAGATACAGGATGTGATTTGTAATTCTTAAGATATAGACATTTTCGAAAGCCCCTATAAAATAATGTTGTCATCTTATCTTTATATGTTATCAGGTGGTCACCTATAATTTTGACTTAAGTTGTAACCGTTTTGGGAGGTAGAAATAAGAATAACATACTCTCAGAAGACTGCTTAACTTGGAATTTAACCATATCCCGGGGGCGTGCCTCAGCCGCAAATTATATCAAAATCGAAATCCCCCCCCCCAAATTAGGTTATTCAAGTTACGCCTATGATTGCAAAACAGGTATTAAATGTAACTAATTAACACTTTAACTGCCAAACGTTTTCATACATACTTCCTTATTAGGCCATTGTGTTTTACGTTAACTATTTCACCAGGCCATATGTATCATTTTGATACATTGCCAGGCTAACCCCTAGGCCGTGTGTATCATATTGATGCACACAACATTCCAGTGTTCCTTGCCTTGTGTATCAAACTGCTGCATATTTACCATAAGAAATCATGCATAATTTACTTCCCTTGGCCTGGTAGAAGAGGCATACCAATTGGTTGGCAAATAATTCATGCATAAGTTGGCAGAACTGTAAATCATATGACAAATAATTTTTCTTCCTGTCAACTGTTATATATTATTGTTTGTATTTTGATTTAGAAGCAAGACATTCGGGTTAGGTTAGGTTAGTCCACGTGCATTGTCTTTACTTCCATAATGGCTAACTCAGACCAGATCAGGGAATTGTTTGATCAATTAGAGGAAAATGACAGTGAAAGTGATAAAAGTAGTGAACTTAGTTTCTTTCGGGATATGAGTTATCCAGATGATCCTGAATATGTCATGTCCAGTGAGAGTAGTGATAGTGAATTGGATAGTCGTCCTGCGAAGAGAAAATGTGTGAGTAGGCCTACAGATCATAACTACACAAGACGTCATGATTTAGATCAACAACCTTCTACATGTCAACCTGTACCACCACATACTACCGGAGTGAACGAGCTTGATGCTACATGCGACTCAACCCCTACAACCCGTCATGTTGGACCTCGTACAAGACCACCTAATGAGTTGAATGTTTTGTGGAATGATGTATCAGGTAATCTAAATGAATTTCCTTGTACTGTTTCTGGCGGAATAAAAGATCACATTATCGAACAGCTGCAGGGAGCCCCAAGTGAACTTGATTGCTACAATATCTTTATAGATGATTCAGTTATTGAACTTATAGTTTTAGAGACAAACCGATATGCTGATCAATCAATTGTAAAGGTTATTTTAGAAGAATCTGTTAGTCGACATTCAAGACTACAAGTTTGGGAAAATACAAATAAGGGGGAAATTCGTACATTTCTGGGTTTACTCTTATGGTTTGGACTGGAGAAAAAACCATCACTGCAAAAGTATTGGTCAAGAAACCCATTGTATGAGAGTAAAATTAGTAAAGTTATGTCCCGAAATCGTTTTGAGCTGCTGCTACGTAATTTTCACTTATCAGATAATGAATCTTCTGAAACTAATCTGCCTAAGTTGTACAAAATTCAGGTCCTTATTGATAAATTGAACAGTACATTTCAAAATGCATACACTCCCCATGAGAATGTTTGTATCGATGAAACAATGATTCCATACCGAGGCAGATTGGGGTTTAGACAATATATTCCTGGCAAAAGACATAAGTACGGTTTAAAATTGTTCAAACTATGCTTACAAGGTGGGTATACGTGGAATGTAAAACTCTATGCTGGTAAGGAAAACTCCACTTCAGGGAAACTGTCTACTAATGTTGTCATGGAACTAATGGCACCATTACTTAACTCGGGAAGAACTCTTGTGACTGATAACTTTTACACAAGTGTAGAATTGGCTCACCAGCTAAATGAAAAAGAAACCCACCTTATAGGCACCTTAAACAAAAAAAGGAAATACAACCCTCAACCGATTGTGTCTGCTAAGCTCTCAAGAGGAGAAATGGTTACGCTGCAGAGTGATAAGAATTGTATTGTAGGCAAATGGAAAGATAAGAGAGATGTGCTATTTCTTACAACAAAGGCTGTCCCTATTTTGACTGAAGTGCCATCTCGACGGGGGCCTATCAAGAAACCATCAACGATATTGGAGTATAACACCGTCAAGTCTTACATTGATGTTTCAGACCAATTAGCGTCCTACGCCACAACAGTTCGCAAAGGTGTGAAGTGGTATCGAAAAGTGGCAATAGAGCTCCTTACTAATACTGCAGTAGTGAATGCCCATGCGTTGTACAAGATAATAACTAACAACTCTAAAGTTCAAATCACAGAATTTCGCGAGAAGTTAGCAACATCGATGATTTTTGGAGAAGCACTACAAACTGGTAATAATAGTCCGAGAAATCCCAATGTTCGTAAGCATGAGTTACTGGAACCTGAAGAACGCAAAAGAGGTCGGTGTACCTTGTGTTACACTAAACTGACGGAACGTTATGGCAGAGTAACTGCGGCTAAACAAGCAAAACAAGTGTACACTATGTGTGGTGGTTGTCCTGGAATTAACTTTATGTGTTTAGCATGTTTTTATGATAAACATACATCGACTCTGAAAAACCAAGATCCATCGATAACACTTGACAAGTTTATAACATGATTATTATGGATATTTCAGAGTGACATTCTCAATATTACTTTTGGATCATGTATTTCCTAAAGAAATTTTTCAATAAAATGTTATTTTAACGTTATTACACATTATAATTTTGAAACCTGATAATTGAAATATTTTGTCATCCTAATTAATAATTAGCATTTCTTTATGTTCCTTCCATTTCCTTAGATATTTTTTTATGTACAGGGCCATGTGTATCACTTTGATACATATTATACAAATAACTTATTTATACAATTTGAGCCAGATTTTCAGCTATTTACTAAATTAGAAGTGATGTTCTTATGTTTTATTCATAAAAACAGTAATGGCCTGGTGTGATGTTCACAGCTGTTTACCGTGGCCAGATGGAAAATTTCTTTGTGTATCAGACTGATACACATGGCCTGAGAGGAAATCGTTGTGTGTATCATATTGATACACATGGCAGCTAAAGTGTTAAATAATTGATATATTAAAAAACAACTGCCCATAAAGTAGCAGTAACAATTTCAATAACCATGATGATAACTGAATTATCTTTGTTGTTCTTCGACTTTTATTTTTAAGTATAGACCTCTTGGAAAAAATCTGGACTATGGTCCCAAACGATGTTATTAATTCCTGGAGTTTCCGTTCTCACAGGAAACTCTCACAAGAAGTCCGAGTCCCCCCTCTACCCTCTACACTCCTCTTCGGTTAAAGTTCAACTTTTGAACGTAACTTAACTGATCCCCATTTCTATATCTCATTCGATGCTAGTCTTACCAGAAGCATCGTGTTCTATATAGTCTGATCTTTTCGTGTTGTGTTGTGCGATGGATGTACTGCAAAGGGAGCGTAGTCTAACACCTTAACCGAAACACCGGTCTCGGGTAGCAATTGGGAAATTTCTTTCTACTTGTTGGCAATACTGCTTATCAGATCTATTCCACGTTCCCAGTAGCTTCCCCCCTTCCCCCACTCCCCCCCAGACAACCAGATTTTGTTCAGTTTTACACGAGGCCTTTACCGTTACTTATCGATTTTTAAAACTCTGCCGGTCTGACGTACCGGATGTTTCAGTTAGTGAAAGTTTGTTGAGGTCTCCTGTACCGGGTGTTTGGTTTTGCGTTTCTAAGTGACTAAAACGAATATAGTAGTGTTCAACTTCCAGTTTTTTTATTACTTTATTTATTTGTAAACATTAATAATGGAAGAACCTGGTTCAAGTAGAAAAGTTTCAGTGCGAGCTACGGCCTTTGCTAATCGAGTTACGGAGATGTTAGCCAGTGACACAAGTGATGATGACTCTGAAGAGAGTGACTTTTTTGATGATTCGGATGCGGATCCAGATTGGAGAGAGCCTGAAGGTGAAGTCAGAAATCCTTCCTGTTCCAGCCATTACAGCTCAACATCAGAGGATGATGAAAACAGTGTTGGTGAGGACGACGATCGTCAGTTGGAGGGTGAGTCTGATGATACTCCAAATAATTTAGTAGATACAGATATGCCAGAATATGTATTTGGCCGCCTTAGAAAACGTGAACTAGGACCGGCATATCCTTGGCGTACATTAGAGCCAGAGGCAAATACAAGAGTGCGAACACCAGCTCGTAATATAATTACTGGTGGTTTACCTGGTTTGAGAAGTTGGCCATATGGAACTCATTGATTGATGAAACAATAGTCAATACTTTTGTTCAACATACAAACACTAAGTTGAAGATTGTAAGATCTTGGTTGAGCCAAACAAATAAATATAATTATAAGGATACTGATGCAATTGAAGGGTACAGGGGAAGAAGGGGGAATGTCAAACATTTTGTTGTTGGTCTATTATATAGGTTATGTGCTGTAGTTTTAAGTGCATAAACAAGACTGGTTAAAAATGGGTAATGTCGTTAGATAAAAATATAAATAAAATACCTATACAGGTGAAAAAGGAGGAATGTCAGGACGTTACCGGCTAAGAAGGAGGAATTTCAGCTGTGAGTCATGCAGACACGAGTAAACACGTTTTGATTGTTACTTCAATGTGATGCCTTGTGTAAGTTAGAGGTTAGTTTGTTCATGTTACGTACATAAAGTGTTTCACGATGAAAAGTAACGAAGAAATAAGTGATATAGAGAGTGATTGTTATATGCGTAGTGCAGTGAATGTAAATCATTCTCAGGCAAAGAAAAGAAAGACATTTGGCCGCATAACTGACGTGAGTAAGAAACTAAGGCTACAAAGCCATTTCCCAGGACCTAACTGTCATTGCAAAAGATTGCTTTGTTTTCAAAATGTTCCTGAATGCTCTAGGAACAATATTTTGAAGCAGTTTAATTTAATGCCTTCTGCTGATGAACAGAACTCATATTTATGTGGCCTAATTAGCGTACAGAAAATTCAAAACCGACGTTCACGTCAAGATGAAGAAAACGCTAACTTTAAAGATGCAGTATATTCTTATAGAGTTAGGTTTTTAGATAATGAGAAAAAATTCCAAGAAATTCAGTTTTGTTGTAAGGCTTTTTTTAGCTATCCATGGTATTACAAAGAAAAAAATGGAGGCTCTTCAAAAATCTTTAAAGGAATTCGGCATGTCCCCAAAGGATCAAAGAGGAAAGCATTCTTCCAGACCTAGGAAACTTTCCCGTGAGCAAACAGAAGCAGTAATGGGCCACATTAGATCTTTTAAAGGCCGTAAAGGTCATTACAATCTGGCAGAATCTGCCAAAACATACTTACCAGAAGACCTTAACATTGAAAAAATGCACAACATGTACATTGAAAAGTATCCTAACTTAAAATTGTCTTATGAAAGTTACAGAACAATTTTCTCAACTAAATTTAATCTCTCATTTGGGTACCCCAGGAAGGACACTTGTAGTACATGTGATGAATTCCAAGTCAAAATAAAGAACTTGGAAGTTGAAAAAAGTCATATTTCAGAAAATACCAATAGTACCGAATATCTGAAAATACAAAATGAAGTGAAGCGTTTGGGAATTGAAAATAAAGTTCATAGATTGAAGGCAGATACATTTTATAAAAGAAAACGGGAAGCTAAGAAGAGAAGTAAGAAAAGCAACTGTGAAGAAGCAAATTGCTTCGATTTTCAGAAAAATCTACCTACACCTAACATCTCTACAAATGATGTCTATTACAGGCGCCAATTATCTGTATATAGTTTTAATGTACACATTTTGTCAACAGGAGAAAGTACATTTTATACTTATCCTGAAACAGTAGGTAGAAAAGGTAGTGATGGTGTGTGTTCCATGTTGCACGATTTCGTATACAACCATCTTGACATAATGTCCGACGTATTTTCATGTTCTGTGATTATTGTGGAGGACAGCACAAGAACTTCACAGTGTTCAGATTCTTGCACAATTTAGTGCACAAAGAAAATAGATTTGATGAAATTAAAATCTTTTTTCCTGTAAGAGGCCATTCATACCTTGAAACTGAAAAGAATATGGGCCTAGTCAATCAAAAAGCTAAGGTAGAGCAACCAAATGAGTGGGCGGAGATTTTTAGAGAAGCCAGAGTGAAACCTTTTCCATTCAGTGTAATAGAGGTGGATCAGTTGCTTTTCTGAAATTGGTCAGACCACCTGAACAAAATTTATACCAAGAAGTGCCCTTTCAAAACGGGACCTGTTCGAGAAGCCAAGATCGTTAAAACACATCCTCGTTTTGTTTTTTACCGAAACTCATATAACGGTCCTTATGAATCTGCAGTACTTGCTAACCGTCGCCAAATTAGAGGGCTCTTTAACTTACAAGAGAATGAATTTGAACTACCACACTATCTTTATGAAGATAAGAAACAGCAATTACTTGTATCATGATGCATAGTCAAATAACATTTTAGTGTCAGGTTGTCCTAACATACCATGATAAGGAACTCGTTTTTTACAGCATTAATACTCTATTACACATTTTAAAAAGTTAAATAAATAACTAACAGCATAAGACTGTGTCAATTTTATATTTTGTATATTGCGGTATCATCTTTTGGAAACCGCAAGTATTCTGTGTTTGGTTTTAGGTTTGATTCCTATTTCCAAGGCAAAGTTTGATGACGTTGTGCACCTATCCAGATTCTGCACAAAGAATGCCGAAGAGTTCTTCAAAGCATTACTTCATGCTGAATGAGGGCCTGGAGCACTGTAGTCTTAACCAAGTAACATTGTAACTTAATAATGTTCTCATTTTATCAATTAAATTCAATCTGTATTAAAAAAAGTTTTGATTTAACTCATGACATTTCCCCTTTTTAACCAGTAAAAGTGTATTATTGACATAATTCTTTAAACAAAGCGTTCTAGTGAATTTCAAATGTCATGACAACCTACAAACCATATGGTAAACATATCAAAGATATGTTTTTAAAATTACTATTACATAATATAATACAACATACCATTAATATCAGTCTTAAAACTTTAAAAATGTTGTGCATAGCGTCCCAAAAAAGGACGCAACGAAAAAATTTCATAAAAGGGGTAATTTGTTGTGTTGATGGTTTGTGTTGGCATCACTGCATTCTACAGAAGGCAGTGGTGGGAGAGAGCACGTGGTTCACCACTTACAACATAACCTCTTAACTACAGATGACAAAATGTCAAGCAACAGCTTTCGAGTCACGCATGGCGGGTAAGTTATTTATGTTTATGATATTATATGTAGTTAATATTACTTGAAATACTATTTTTCTAGTTACTAACATTACAAAGATTGGATAAAACTGCTTTTTTATTAGTTTTTGAAAATACTTTCAAATTAATTCACTTGTATTTTCATGCCACTATGCACCCAGACTTTATCATGGTGCTAGTTAGCCTATTAGTACTACAATTATTCTTTTCATCATTATAATTTACTTTCACAATTAAATATATGTTTAAAAGTTCAAATTTGTTTCAGACTATCTGTCGCTGAAATTCTGTCGGAACTCGAGACCTGTAATGATGATCAAGAACGTCACATATTCGTCATCCCCCTCAATCGACGGAGTTGACACTGGACTTGGAGGCGATATAGTCATCCGATTACTTGAAAAAGCAGTAATACCCAGTGACAGTGGCCATAAAGTCTTCATAGACAACTTTTTCACCTCAGTCCCCCTCGTAAGATACTTGGCCAAAGAAACATATTGCACAACCGGAACTGTGAGATCAGATAGAACTGAACAATGCCCTTTGAAAAATCCTAGTGATATGAAGTCAGAAGGGAGAGGGTCGTATGACTTTCGCGCATCTGAAGACGTCATGCTCGTCAGATGGGTAGGTAACAGTGTAGTAACTGCTGTTACCAATTTCGAAAATCTTTCTGTTGGAATGGCAAGCAGGTGGTCATAGGAAAAGAGAGCTAAAGTACAGGCACCTCAACCGACAGTATTTCATCATATAACAAAGATATGGGGGGCGTTGACCTTATGGACCAAAATGTTGCTGTCTATAGAACAAGAATGCGCCAACGAAAATGGTGGTGGCCAATATTTGTTTATCTTTTTGACGTATGCGTATCGAATGCCTGGATCCTAAACAAAAAGCTTCTGCCAAAAGAAGATTGTATTGGCCAGCTTTTGAAATTTAGAAGAAATCTAGCATTGACTCTTTTGAAAAAAACATGGCAAGCAATCAAGTCAAGGAAAAATAAAGCCAAATCCTCTCCAAGACATAAGATTTGACAACCAGAACCATTGGCCTCAAGAGAATGAGATCCAACGGAGATGCGCGCACTGCAAGAAAAAGACAACATTTGTGTGTTCCAAGTGTGATGTTGGGCTGCACTCGAAGTGCTTTAGAGGCTACCATTCACAGTGAACAAGTAAACTAAGTGTAAGAATAAGTGGTTTATTCCAAAAATGTCTTACAGTTTAATTTTTTAAAGCAAACGTTCTTTCCCTATACATTAGATTTTTTCAAGTAGATTTTAAATTATGGCTTATCATAAAGTTTATATTTTGTTAAATAAAAAAAAAAAATGTAAATAATTTGTTTTATTCCATTAACCACATCATAGAGATAACAGTTAGATCAATACAGGATGACTAAATGAGCCGATGACAAATAACAAGTAAATGTCTCCATGCATAGCGTCCTAAAAATGGGACGCCCTTTATTTAAACAGCTGGGATGATAAGATTTTTTTGACTATTTTTTTCATGGTCTCCTGGAACTATTTAAATAGTTTTAAGGAAAAAACCCAAAATTGAAGACGATAAAATCCTTATGCACTAATGGGTTAAAGTGACATTCCCCCTTCTACCCTGTACCCTTCAATTGAAATCAATGCTTTAATTGGATTACTGCTTTTGTCCTCAGTTTTAAAATCAAATAACGAAACAATTACCTCTGTGTTTCAAAAATACGCTGCTAACAGACCTTATTTCAACGCCACAATGTCCGTAAAGAGATACGAAATACTGCTATCTGCTTTGCGATTTGACAAGAGAACTCACAATCAAAGAAAATTATCTGATGAAGCAGCTGCTATTAGTGAGGTTTTCAATAAATTCAATGAAAACTCTCAAAACTTGTATTGCTTATCTGAACATGTAACTATAGATGAAATGTTGTTACCGTTCAGAGGCAGGTGTGGGTTTCGAATGTACATGCCCCAGAAACCACACAAATATGGCATCAAAATTATGTGTCTGACAGATGCGAAGACATCTTATCTCCACAATGCCTATATTTACACCGGCAAAGGAAGTGATGGTCAAGATTTATCTCAAGAAGACCAGAAAAAAAGCTAACCAACCCAATCTGTTATAAGACTGACGAAACCAATACAAAGAACCAACCGCAATGTAACAGCTGACAATTGGTTTTCTAGCCTAGAAGTAACAGAAGAACTCGAAAAAGTTGGTCTCACATACGTTGGGACAATGAGAAAAGATAAAAAAAAATTCCCCAAGAGTTTCTTCAGGACAAGGAAAGAAAGGTCGGGACATCTCGCTATGGATTCAATGGTACGAGAACTTTGGTTTCATACGTTCCAAAAAAGAACAGAGCTGTAATCCTCATCTCTACTATGCATCATGCCGTTTTTACGGATGAACGAAGTGCAAAACCAGAGATTATATGGTTTTACAATAAAACAAAATGTGGAGTCGACATACTAGACATGAAATGTGCCATCTACACTACTGGCGAAGAACAAGGCGCTGGCCTCTGGCTGTTTTTTATCGCCTCCTTAGCATTGCTAGTATAAATGCTTGTATATTGCATTTATGCTACAAAGATATCCCTTCAACCACAAGATTTCAGTTCACCAAAAGTTTGGCCAAGGATCTTACAGAGCCTTATCTGAAAAGACGTCTGTGTACACCAAACATTCCTCGTGATGTGAGAAGCTCAATCAACGTTGCCCTGGGCCAAAGAGAAGAAGCAGTTGCAGGTGTGCCTTCTGATAAAATGGAAAAAAGACAAACTTGTGGAAAGTGCCCCTCAGCAAAGGAGAGAAAAACTCAATACAAGTGTATTAGATGTGACATTCCTATATGTTTGGATTTTTTTTTTTTTTTTTTTTTAAGGGGCAAAAACGCTGAGGTTATTATTGCCCTCAAGAAAGAATTGACACCTACTCGTATTTGGTAGTGTCAATTAGGTATATAAAGATGACATTGTGTATGACAAGTACGTGAGTAAAAATTTATACTTAAAACTAGATAACAATAAATATAACAAGGGAAAGACTGTAGAGAGGTCATAACCCATATAAAGGCTAAAAATATAAATAGAACATAAATAAGGACAAGGTGCATAAACATTAATTAAATCAACTATAAAAACTTAACACATTTTACTGCCACCAAGGTAGCTGTAAAGGGGCTAATTTGGCAGCTGTAATAATAGATAAAAATTAAATAATAAAATGTATAAATATTAACAACAATGGATAATCAGAATAAATAAACTTAACACAATACTATATTTTATTAATCAGCGACGTTGTATTTAGAAAACATAGTAGTCTTTGAGTTGCCGTCTCGTCATCACAGAGAATATCGTTCAACGAAGCCGGCAGAATCGAGTTGCGCCTATGTACCGAGTAGCGAGGGCAGTCAACAAGCACATGTTTGACAGTAATGACAGTGTCACATGTGTCGCAGACCGGAGGATCATCTCTACTCATGAGGAAGCCATGTGTAAGAAGCGTGTGGCCTAGCCGCAGGCGACACAACACAACCTTCTCACGACGACTCGGGCGGTTCGCTGTTTCCCAGAGTCCAACGCAGTCTTTAATAAGCCGTAACTTGTTGTTGACGACTGCCCGCCATTCGCTATTCCATTTGGCTTTCAGTTTGCCCTTCACTACCGGGATAATGTCGGAAGAAATCATCCGTGCGGTGTAAGGCTGGAGTTGTAATGCTTCCTTAGCTCCTCTATCTGCCAGCTCGTTTCCGGATACTCCAATATGTCCAGGTACCCAGACAAGAAAGACAGCAACACCTTCGGACTGGAAGGAAGACAAGGAGTGCCATATTTCGCGGATGATTATGTGTTTAGAATACATATCGCTGATGGCTTGTATACCACTAAGGGAGTCGCTGCAGATAACCAATTTTTTTGTCATAGGAAAAGTTATATTTAGGGCCTTTTGGATGGCTGTTAATTCGGCCGTGAAAATGGAAGAGTCGTTGGGGAGACGAAATCCGTATCGTCTTACCCCGGTGACAAAAGCACATCCAGTTCTACAACGTTCCTTTGACCCGGCAGTATAGACAACATCGCAAGGTGCCAAGCTGCCTAGTATTTGACGGAATTCTTGTTGGTAGACTGTTTCTGGAGTGGAGACTTTTTTAAACCTAGAGAGATTTAAAATAATTTTTGGCATTGATACGCTCCAGGGTGGGATATCACATTGATGAACGACTTTAAACTGGTAATTGTTTAGGCCTATTTCATAAGCGTACGATTTGGCCCTAACGTCTAAGGGTGAAGGAAGATTTGGTCTCGCTAGGAAAGAATTATAGAGTGGATTTCGCAGGACCGGTTCAAATGCAGGGTTGTCTGGCTTCCCTGAAAGAGCGTGAACATAGTTCAGGGACAGTTGTTGCCGTCTATGCGAAAGAGGAGGTTCTCCTGTTTCTGCAAGAAGACTGTTAATAGGAGAAGATCGAAAAGCTCCAGTGGCCAGTCTTAGGGCAGAATTATGGACAGGGTCAAGCATTTTTAGAGCACTGGGTCTTGCGGACCCATATGCTTGACATCCATAGTCTAAACAGGAACGGATGGTGGCTTTGTAAAATCTGAGAATGCACGTCCTGTCAGCTCCCCATTTTGTTCCGCTAAGGGCTCTAAGTATGTTCAAGCGTTTCATGCATCGATCTTTTAGGTCTCTCAGGTGAGGCACCCAAGTTAGCCGGGTATCAAACGTGAGACCCAGGAATTTTATTTCCTCGACGTTTGGTATTCTCTGTCCCATCAAAGTTAGTGTTGGCTTCTCCATGGTTTGGAGCCTAGAAAAGACCATGCACTTAGTTTTCGATGGGGAAAAAGAAAAACCTGTTACTCTAGACCACTGTTCAAGCCGGTTTACAGTCAACTGCAAAGTTCTTTCAGATGTAGACAGTTTCTTTGCCGAGATAAAAATAGCAAAATCGTCTACAAACAAAGAACAGCGTACAGGAGGTATAACGTACGATGCAATTTCATTTATTGCAATGGTAAACAGAGTGCAGCTTAACACACTTCCTTGCGGGATTCCATTTTCTTGAACAAGAGGATCAGAAAGAGTTTTCCCGAGTCTTACTTGAATGGTTCTGTCAGACAAAAAGCCATTTATGAATGCCACCATGTGACTACCAACACCCCAAGATATTAGTTTATTTACAATACCCCTTCTCCATGCAGTGTCATAGCCTTTCGACAGGTCAAAGAAAACAGCAGCTAAGTGTTTTCCTTGAATAAAAGAGTTAAGGATGAACGTCTCCAAGCACAACAGATAGTCAGCAGTAGACCTACCCTGCCGAAATCCACACTGAGCACTCGCCAGAAGATTGTTTTTTTCCAAATACCACACGAGCCTTCTATTGACCATTCTTTCAAGGACTTTGCAGAGGCAACTAGTAAGGGATATAGGCCGATAGCTACTTGGAGACGCTCTATCCTGGCCCGGTTTATGTAGAGCGATAATATGTGAACGACGCCAAGATGTAGGAAATATATTTTCTAAATAAATTCTGTTATATAACGTTAAAAGGTCTTTCTTAATTTCCTCCGTCAGGTTCCGCAACATGGCATAATGTATATTGTCAGGACCTGGTGCGGAGTTTGATGTGGCCTTAAGGGACAAATCGAGTTCATTTATAGTAAAGGGAAGGTTTAAAGGGGAGTCGTTATTTCGATTTAAATTAATAGGCAACCTTTCCTGAGCAGCTTTAAAATGTTGAAAGTCGAGGCAATATGACGACGTCTTAAGGTTGGGACACACATAACCGCACCGCGCCCGACACGTCAGTCGGCCGTATGCTGGCCGTCATACGGTGAAAGAATTGCAGCGCAGTTTTCAACCTGCAAGTCCACACATGTCCGCACCGACACCAGACCGTCGTGGCCGCACCGTGCCCGCACCGTCACCGATATGTTTAGTTTGAATTTTGACGGGCACGGTGCGGTCTACGAGCGGCATCATATGTTGTTTATTGTTGCGTTCTTCTTTTTAAAACTATTTAAGTAGTCTATTTATTGTAAAACTATTTATTATTAAAAGTATTACATTTTCTTACCTTAGAGTAAACTAGTCATATTTTCTTATTGTGCATATTTTCTTATTACAACAAATTTGAAAACCATGTTGTACCTTAAGTGATTTTAAACAACTAAATTCTAATTATGAAAAATCTATAAACATTTTTCATAAAAAAAAATAACAAGCATGTAATTATTTGCGCGAAAATCTATTTTTCTTAGATGTATTGAAGTTACTTGATACATTTATTCCGGTATTTTGTAAGGGTCATATTTAGAATGTTTCTATGACATTTTTTATTTTTTTATTCTTTTCACTTCAATAAAGTAAAAATAAAAATATTTTATTTACAATAAGATTTTCAAGCAAGAAACCCCATGTTAAAAATAAATAATAATAATAATAAATCATTTATTTCCCCATAATAACAAACTGAATATTACAAATAAATATTACTGCCAGTGCTTAATAATAAATAATACTATGACATAACGTATTTACAATAGCAGTAAATAACAAATAAAAAAAATGTTTTCTACTTACTTTATTTCAATTTTATGTACTTAGAGTAATAAAATATAAAAAGTAGGTTACATCCTTTTAGATTTTTTTTCTTTTTTTAAACTAATAATTAGGCCAATAGATTTACA
The DNA here is from genome assembly GCF_021130785.1 of Homalodisca vitripennis. Classification (NCBI taxonomy): domain Eukaryota; kingdom Metazoa; phylum Arthropoda; class Insecta; order Hemiptera; family Cicadellidae; genus Homalodisca; species Homalodisca vitripennis. The sequence continues at coordinate 244,464 of NW_025776145.1, forward strand.
AAATAAGGGAAATTTAGGTACCCCATAAGAGGCTGTGCCTGTGTTGGGGATACTATATACAAAAAGGGTAAAAAATAAAAATAGCGGAATCGAGCAACAATGAAATGATAAAAATGAGTTATTGTAGCTTATGTAGTAAATAATGTACTCTTACGTTTCAAAGTTTAAATTTAGTATAACTAGTGTGCTGTATTAAACAAAAAGGATTTATGCATGATTTACAATTCAAATATTAGGCTTTACGCATGTAACATTAAATATTATATTATAAATAATTATTTTATAATGCTCTAAAGTGTCTATTTAAATATTATTATAACTTAGCAGACAAGACTAACCATACACTAATGTATTATCTTAAACAAATACTCAATATCATTTTGACCGATCAACCATACTCTAATTTTTTTAGAAAATATATTTATGTTTCTACTATTTTTGACTAATTCTGGCAATAAATTATTTGTCCTTGGAGCTATAAAAGAAAAACATTTTGTAAAATCTGTTTTTTGTAAGTTCTCCAGTATACATTTTACAAATATTTACTATGTTTTACAATTTATTATAAAAGGGCTTGCAACATGTCAAACTCTCTGGCATCACACTATAGCTCTTGGGTTTAATACAAAAAACACTAAATATACCGTTTATAGTGTATTTGACCGAAATTCATTGCAATGAAACACAATGAACAAGAATTATAGGGAAAAAAAATATAACCAAGATAATGATATTTACAAATTTTATATACTAGCTGATTGTACAAAGCTTTACTGTAGCATTGCAATATTTCATTCACCACAGCGATTAATAAAAATAACAACAATGAAATTAACAATTATCTCAAGCAATACTTAATCTTCCGAATATTTTTTAAGTATCTGTCACTTCGAATTCAAAAGAAACATGTTCTAGTACAAACAGTGAGATTGTTGCGCTCGGACTGCATACGGACATGTGTGGCCTCACGGTAACCGAGCCGAGCCCGCACCGACAATCGGCCGACTCACGTGTCGGGCACGGTGCGGTTATGTGTGTCCCAACCTTTAGAAACATGCTCAAAGTGAGCCGAAAACAAGTTGGCAACTGTTTGAGGATCTGTCACTATATCGCCACGACGTTCTAGACCAATTATGGAAGGTGGAGAGGGCCTGCTGCAAACTGAACGTAATTTTTTCCAAAGATCAGACGTAGGAGTAGTTCTCTTTATTTTATCAATATAGTCTAACCAGGACTGTCGCCGACTCAACCTGAAAATTTGCCTTGCCTTGCTCTCGATCTTCTGTAATTTTCAAGATTTTGTGCCGTAGGACGTCTGTTAAATACCTTAAGACATTTTCTACGGTCTTTTAGAGCCTTCGAACATTCCTCTGACCACCACGGAACTGCGTGATGACTTTGTTTCCCTGAGGACTTGGGAATGCTCAATTCGGCCGCTGACAGAAGAGCTGATGTAAACGATGCAGTTAGTATTTCAATGTCAGTATTTTGTGTATTAATGGTTAGAGGATTTAAGCTACTTCTAAATTCATTCCAATCCGCTTTCTGAATTTTCCTCCTTGGAGGCCTGTCGATTGCAGAAGGAAGCGATTGAAAGGCTACGGTAATGGGCGCATGGTCACTCCCTGACAGGTCGGGAAGAACGGACCAGTGGACCCTGGTTCCCAAACACGGACTGCATATCGACAAATCAATTGCCGACCACACGCCGGTCCTAGGACACGTGTAGGTGGCCGACCCGTCATTGAGTACGACCGTTTGCACCTCATCCCACAACCCCGAAAGCATGTTACCCCTTTGACTACAATGACTGGAACCCCAGGAACAATGATGTGCGTTGAAATCGCCAACAATCAAGAACGGAGAGGGTAGCTGATTGATTAGATCACGCAGATCGTCAAGGACCAGGTCGTAAGGTAGAGGTGGGAAGTATATAGAGCAGATTGTTATTTTAATAGGAATGTTTATTGCTATTATAATTGCTTGTAGATTTGTTACGATGTTCAAGACTCTGGCGTTCAAACAAGAATCTGAAAGAATCGCAACACCGCCACAGGCTATTTCTTGCTGGTGATCTAATCGAAAGGTGTCGTAACCATTGATTTTAAGTGATATGTTAGGAGCTAATTTAGTTTCTTGAATACAGATTATTTTGGGCCTTTTTGTATTTATAAGTAGTTTTAAATCCTCTAAATGACTTCTTAAACCATTAATATTCCATTGAATAAGCATGATTTTATTTTATTATTATAATTCATGCAATATTTTACTTCTTTACTACATAGTAATTTTTTTTCTTTGTTTTGTAACAGGGCGGAAAGTTCCACGCAACGTTTGGAACTCCGTCCAGAGCTCCAAAGGATCCTCAGTTGTGTCATCATCATTGATGGACAGTTGAGATGACTTAGATGATGACGTGTTAGGGTTCCTAACAGGCACTTTTGACCTGTTATCGACTTTAGTTTGAATATTCTTCTTAAGCTTTTCTGACAATTTCTTTCTCTCTTCTAAACTTAAGGCAGGTTTCAAATTTTGCTGAACTTTATCTCTATACGTAAGACTTCCTGGTGAAGGTTTAACATAAGACTGTGCATTAGGTTTAGAGGAGGTCTGAACGTCTCGGGGAGATTTACTGGGCAAGACCACAGACTGTTCCCCAGCACCTGCAGCGAGGTGCTGAACAAGAGCAGCCACCTGCTCCGTCAATGCACGCACCATACCCTCCAAGACTGTGCATGAGGAACACTGTGCGGTCTGAACAGGGACAGACACAGCTTCAGAGTAGGAAACTCCTTTTTTTGGAGTTGGGGCGACCCTCCTCCTGTACTATTTACGCGCCTCGTTAAATGAAAACTTTTCAATAGTCATAATTTTTAATATTTCTTTTTCTTCTTTAAAGATGTTACACTCTCTTGAGTATGCCGGATGTTTTCCCTTGCAATTGATGCATCGCGTCTCATTTTTGCACCCCTCCTCTTGGTGTCCTTCATCACCACAGCGGGAACATGTCTCCGGGTTCGAACACACTTTACTTGAGTGCCCGAACCTCTGACAGCGGAAACACCGCTGGGGGTTTTTAAAGTACGGCCGCACAGACAAAGACAAATAACCGGCTTTGATGGTTTCTGGCGGATGGGGTTTTGCATAGGTTATAATAAGACCCGGGGTAGGAACCTTTACCCCGTTTTCGGTCCGAACAATCCTGACCACATCAGTCACCATCTCGCACTGCAGCTCATCCTTTATTTCCTCTTCACTGCAGTCCATAAGGTCTCGACAGAAAACGATTCCCTTGGAAGAGTTCAGAGAGGCATGAGGCTGGACAGTAATCGCTACCTGGTCGAAAAAGCTCTTCATTTTAAGGAACTTCTTGGATTGGATGCAATTTGCAGCCTCCACCAGGATAGTTCCATTCCTCAGCTTCCTTATAGATTTAGGTTGCCCTCCACAGGCTACTAAAGATTTGTGGATAAGGAACGGGCTCACCTTAGTCAAAGTTTTTCCATCTTCTTTATGACTTAGCACAAGAAATAAGGGAGTAGGAATATTTATCTCATCGTCGGTTTGTTCTTTTTCCATTTTTCTTTGCTTGTTTTGATCGAGCTCACATTCTGAGTCAGACAACTGCCGTTTCTTCTCCAGATCACTTTGATCTCTTGTTACAACGCTTTGCCCTAGTTTTGGGGTGGTTTCAGTTTCCATAAGTATTTTAACCAGCGCATCGTGTGTAAGGGTGCAGGCCGAGATACACCGGGAACGGACACGCCCTCGATAAAACTGGGTCCCGTGGGAGCCCAGGTTAATCTACCCCAGATCCCCGGGGCCCGGTGTTGACTCGTTTAACCAGGCTGGGTATACTCGCACGGCCTGGGCTCGCACGTCGCAGCAGGAGCTCCGACACTCCTGCTCAATACACACTTCCTGACTAAGGAAATCGAAGTGGCTGGCTTCTGAACCAGTACATGACTTACGCCTCGGCAGAGACAAGCTCACATCAGCTCTCACCGACACCAGATAGGGCACCTAGTGCCGTCTTAAGCACTCCCAGCGAGCCATGTACTGGAACGGTCGAACAGAGCGGGTAATAATAAACCCTGGAGGGGGATTGGGTAGGAATTAAGGAAATGGTTAGGTGGGTGTAGGCAGTTTAACGTCATACCCAGGACGTACTGTTTGGAATGTAGCCACAAAGTGTGCAATGAGTGTGCCATTGACTGTGCGTAAAGAGACCACAGTGATTGAAGGAACTGACATAAGAAATGAAAAGGTCTATATAGCACCTTTATTGTTTCTCTAATGCTTTTATATTGCATACAATTTTATTTTATGAATATTTCAAGTATATTTTTTATAGTTTTGTAAATAATTATCTATGTTTTTCTACTTTTAAAAATTTCGTATACAAAATGTAATAATTACATTTTTTACAACTCTATTACTAATATTACAATGATTTTATTAATACCTATTTTTAATAATTCTGTAAAAAAGAAAGTTTCAGTACTACAAATTACGTTCCTGGTAATATTTAACGTATTTTCAAAAGTGTTTAGTGCTTATTGTATCTTACTAAAATTTTTCAAGAATTTACTGTTTGAAAGTTAATGTAAAATAAATTATCTTTGTGAGAACATGTCTACATTAATTTCTTAAACCATTCTCATGCTCTTTATTAATATTTTGCCGTAAATATACGTAGTTGAATCAAAATAGTGGTTACCGGTCTATAGGACCGGTGTTTCGGTATACGTTACCGAAATATGTTTCGGTTAAGGTGTTAATCTACCACAAAGACGGATACCTGTATCGTAATAAGGTATTTCGGAACGGAAAAAGGTACGTCCAGTGTCGAGACGAGGACTGTGGGAGCACCGCGATATTCCGCGAGGGGTAAGCTGCGGAGATTCGGCCCAGTCCCCACAACCATCCGCCGGACAAGGTGGAGGTAGAGGTCCTGAGGTTTAAAGCAGACCTGCAAACAACAAGGTTTGAACGAAAGAAGGCTGACGTCTCGGGAGGTGTTTGATGCCGTCAGTCTGCAGCAAGTGTTGATAAAATTATTGAATTAAATATTTTAAAAGGCTTATTTTTCCATCTTCGTTCCAATACATCATAATGGTCATGTTCTTCATTAGTTTAGTATTAATTACATAGTTTACGTAAATATGTATAGTCTGTTCCTTAATTATAAAATAATAAAGTTTGAAAGTACTTAATCACTACTCACGCCTAGTATCGTCAATGGCCATAAGAATTAATAGTTGTTAAAAACTAAAGACGTTTTATTGTGAAAAATTTATAGTTTATTATGTTACAAAATTTAACTATGAAAATTCTATATCTTTAAGCTTTTTTATTATTAATATATTTGTTCAATTTTTCTTTCTCAATAATCCAGTTTTTTTTTTATTCTGGATGAATTAAAAAATAAAGAAAATTATTAAAACTGATATTTTGTCTTTCTTGCTAGTCAAACGATATGTTTTTGGCCCGAACGTGACTGTTTTGTTATAATCCTCAAACAGTCAGGTTGATTTACCAACTGAATTTAAGATTAGTAAAGCCATCATAATCCTAAAAATTGAAATTTCAACCTTGATAGATTGAAGATTGGCATCAATATATTAAGTTACAAATTTCATTTTTCAGGATCACTCAAATAAAAAAAAAATTATAAAATGGTACATTTATGCACTACGTAAAATGTGCTGTACATTACTGTACTGAAATATATTACTTAAGCTCTAGTACTGTACTGCTTTCTTGAAACCAGTAATTTAATATTTTCATCTCAATCTGGGTTTTATTATAATATCTCCACAACTTCCGCCGCCTTTGTTTGAATAGCAGTGACTTGAAGTCAATTTATCATAATTTTATTCTCTTTTTCTATTTAATTAAGGCTTTTGACGTTGTCGACCACAATACTGTCAGGGTAGTTTAAGGTGGAATATTTGAGGCTATGCTGACATTTTGTTGTACTTTGTTTTTATCTGGTCTCTGGTGTCTCGTACCATGAGAGAGTTTCATAGAATATTTTCCGTCACATAATATCTTAAGACTCTCCTCTTTATTAATTTATCATTGTATTTATTTTGTTTTGAATAACAATTTCTTTAAAATTCCATAATAAAGCCCTACAAATATAAAATAAAGCCATTTCAAAATAGAGACATTGAAGATACCCATTTATAAAAATTCAATTATTTGATTTAAGTTACTTTAGTATTAACCCGTCATCAGTCGCATGTCTGTCATTTTGACCGACGCCGTCCATTTTCATTCACTAAACAATGAGTTGTAGACAGATCGGTTTCTCCCGCCATGACTTTGTTGGTGGAGATGTACACAATGCAGGGGTGGGGATCGCAGCAAAGCAGTTTGAGTCGGAGCGACCTTGAGAGTGGGCAAACAGTGCGTCTGTCGTTTTCACAGAGTGCGACTAACGGTGTGTGGTTTTTTTTATATTAAATTGTTATTTCTTTTATACATTTTACTAAGTTACCTATCCACAATGGAGCTAAACGAAGAAGAAAGGATCGCAGCTCTCCTGCTTAGTGTTGAGCGGGATGAAAGACAAAGAAATATTGAACTTGAGCTAAATTTGTCTATAGTCCGAAGACAACTATTTCAAGATGTCCAGGATGAAATTATTATAAGAAATTATGACGAGGAAGTTGACGTTGTACATGAAAGTGAACATGATACCGTTTCGGAGGAATCAATCAGTTCTTTTTCTGAGACAACACGCCAGATACTGCCATCATCCCCACCTCCACCACGTGGAAAAGCAATAGGACTACTTCGAGGAGCAGTCTTAGGTATACCTGGAAGAGGATTAGGTGTATTTAGAAGACCAGCGGGTCCATCTGCGGAAGGAGCAGCGGGTCCATCTGGGGAACGAGCACCCGGTCCATCTCCAGTAGGAGCAGCGGGTCTCTCTGTGGAAGGAACAGCGGGTCCATCTGCGGAACGAGCACCCGGTCCATCTCCAGTAGGAGCAGCGGGTCTCTATGCGGAAGTAGCAGCGGGTCCGTCTGTGGAACGAGCACCCAGTCCATCTCCGGTAGGAGCAGCGGGTCTCTCTGCGGAAGGAGCAGCAGGGAGGGGAAGAAGATCAGCAATAGGTCAACTACGAGGAGCGACAGCTAATCAAAGGTGGAGAGGGGGTCTACAGCAAGGGGGAGTGCCAGCTTATCGAGGCCGAAGAATGGCAGCTCCAGAATACACAGCTGACGGAAAGAAATATCTAGGTAAGGATTCAATTACTATATGGGATAAAGATTTATCTGAAATAAGAAGAGCACCTCAAGGTCGAGCTCGACTACATAAAGTAGTTATAAGGCTTCCAGGACCCAAAGGAGACGCTCGCAACATTAGGTCACCTTCAGATGCCTTTGCTTTATTCTTACCAGATCAAGAACTTGAACAAATAGTATTAAATACTAATAAATGGATTCAGGCAGCCCAAGAAAACTATGAGCGTGAACGTAACGCCTTACCTACAACTCTTACCGAACTTAAATCTTTGTTAGGTTTGCTCATTTATGCTGGTGTTATGAAGTCATCACATCAAAATATAAGCGATTTATAAAGTACTGATGTTACTGGCATTGACATATCCTCCTCGGACCCAACGTACACACATATGTGCACATATTTTCAATATTTTATTACAAACTTGCAAGATAAAATAAATCAATGGAACTTGTTTCTCTGTATTCAGTATAATCTGTGACATAGCCTGATTTTTTTTTCGGTGAGCTATTTTGTGTTTCTGGTCTTCACTCAAAATGGCCGACTACCACGTCAACTGAGAATCGTCCTTAACCTAACTAGGAGGTAAGTAATTCTATTTCTATCATTTAATTGCATTATTAGCAATAATTATGAGTATGCTTAGTTATCTGAAACCTTTGAACAATTGTTTGATAACGTTTAAAGAGGAAATATTTTGTTTTCTAGGTTACTGGAAACAACAAAAAAAAAAATGTACACACTTGTGCACATTGGGTCTGTATGAATAAAAAGTGTTTGTTCAATTGATGAAGCCTAAATTAACTTAACATTCTTTTCAACTTAACCTAGCCTAGACAAACCTTTAATAGAGTGCATTTCTGTTTACAGATGGAGCGTAAGAGCACACAAGGTTATTTTATCTCAGATGAGGAACTACTGGCTGCGTTAGAAGACAGCGAGTTCGAATTTGATGATGTCGACAATGATCCAAATTTTGTGCCGAATGATGAAAGTGATGACGATGAACAGCAGGACAAAGGTGAAACTACTGGAGCTGAGGGTGACCAAACCGAGAACCAGATAGGTAACATTAGGCCTACTACTACTGAAACAGGTACTTCGTTTGAAAGTGAAAACGAGGATCTAGGCCTAGATTTAGACCTGAGTGCCGCTGGACCTTCAAGGCAACCAGCAAATGTTGGCCTTACTTTGAGGGGTAAGCAATGCAGAGGAAGAGGGACTGAACGAGGAAGAGGGACCGACAGAGGAAGAGGGACCGATCGAAGAAGAGGGACCGATCGAGGAAGAGGGACCGATCGAGGAAGAAGGGAAAGACGAGGGAGAGGGGGCAGATGTGGAAGGGGCCAACAACGAGATAGAGGAGGAGGTGATGGAGATGGCTGTGGTAGACGACCAGAAGCAATTTGGGCAGGTGAAACTCTCGATACAGATTTTCCTCCGTTTCTGGCACCGGCTGACGAGCGTTGCAATAGGGATGGCTGGAATGCATTGCAATACTTCAATAAATACTTCGATGACAGAATTTTTGACTTGATGGTTGAAAAAACTAATATTTATTATCACATGAAGACTGGTAAGGAACTTAGAGTAACCAAAGAACATATAAATATATTTATTGGAATTTCTATGCTCATGAGTACTTTAGGTTACCCTCGAATACGGCTTTATTGAGATCAAGCATTTAAAATCCCTTTGATTTCCAAAGCGATGACTCGAGATAGATTCTTCATGATCCGATCTGCCATTCATGTTGTTAATGATACTGATGTTACAGCTGAAAACAAAGCAAACGATAAGCTTTGGAAAGTAAGGCCAGTGATCGACAAGTTTCGAGAAACCGTATTAAAAATTCCGAGACAAAAGGAAGCAAGTATTGATGAACAGATGATACCTTTCACAGGGCATGTCGTCTTTCGACAGTTCGTGCCAAGGAAACCCAACCCGACTGGTTTAAAAAACTACGTTCTATCATCAAAGAATGGTTTGATTTTGGATTTTGAGGTATACCAAGGGAAAGTAACAACAAGGCTTCCGGCAGAAATCAATGCACAGTTGAGGCTAGGGACCGGTGGCCGTGCAGTCATGAGATTGAGTGAAACTTGCCTCCCCGGTACAAATCTTTACTTTGACCGGTACTTTACTTGCTTAGCATTACTTGAAGCTTTGAGAACCAAAGGGATCTCAGGAACTGGCACAACAATGAAAAACAGGCTCCCAAGCATCAAGTTCAAATCAGACGCTGAACTCTCTGCTGAAGGAAGAGGTTCATATGACATAAAAATACGAGATGATGAAAAAGTCCTTGCTTTGAAATGGGTAGACAATAAAGTAATAACATTAGCCTCAACTCGACATGGTGCAGAACCATTCACTCCAGCAAGAAGATACTCCAGGGCTGACAGAGAATACATACAAGTACAAATGCCCGAAATTGTTAGCCAGTACAATCTCAACATGGGTGGGGTGGACTTACACAATAGGATGTTAGCTCACTACCGGTCCTACCACAGAACTAACAAGTGGCCTGTACGCTTCATGGAGCACTTTTTGGACATGGCATGTGTCAATAGTTGGATAACTTACAAGGATGACCAACAAGCTAGACACACTCCGAAAAAAGATATAATGGACATGCATTTTTTCAAAATGCGCCTTTCACAGCTTCTAATTCTTGGTGTAGACCCATCTGCAGATACGAAAGACTCAGATGACGAGCAACCTCCTCGTAAAAAGCTCGCAGGCCGGCCTGGAAATGTGTCACTACCTCCACGAGAAGTTCGAATCAAACAGGCGCTGCATCTTCCTCAGGCGATGGATCTTTCTTCGGCCCCGCGTTGCAGGAATCCAGGCTGTAAGGCTAGGTCAAGAATCAAGTGTCTTCGTTTTCAAGTTTCCCTCTGTGTTTCAAAAGAGAGAAATTGCTTTCTAGAATTGCATAGAATATAGAAATGGTTAAGCTTACATAACTTTGTGAATAAAATAAAAAATTTGAAACCTTTTCTGTGTTTTAATTTCCTACAATAACAAAATGAGGTCAATTTGTATTAATTTTGAATTTAAATGTAACCGGATGGTATAAAGACCCAATGTGCACAAATTTTATTTTTTAAATCAAAAAAGGTAAAATTTAAAAAAACATTTTTTGGTCATAATCAATGCCTATAAGTCTAAAATAATGACTCTTACAATTTTTTCTTCGTCAATAAAGGCTCGGAAAAAATTGACGAAGAAATTATTGACGTCACTTTTCTTCAATACGCTATTTTCTTTGGTTCATTACGCTATTTGGTAGCGTAATGAACCAAAGGCGTTTTGCATTTTTGCTCAGAGCATTGCGTTTTGACAATACCGACGATCGAGAAGAAAGATTGGCCGTCAATAACCTAGTTAAAATAAGTCCAGTGTTCGATCCATTCGTCGAAAGATGTCAAAATGCTTACACACCAAGTGAGTATTTAACTGCCAAATATGGCATAAAAACATTTGCATTATGCTGTGCCAGAACATGTTATACAGTCAAATTAGAGATTTACCCAGCAGTACAGCCGCCTGGTCCATATAGACAAAGCAATACAGTAATGGATGTAGTCGAGAGGTTGATTCAGTCAGTTGCTGGAACTGGTAGAAACATAACCATGGATAATTGGTTTATGTCTGTACCAATGGCTGACCGTCTTAGAGATATCCATCGGTTGACAGTAGTTAGAATAATTCGTAAAAATAAACCCCAACTTCCACTACTGTTCAATACTTTACAAGATCGACCAGTACGAAGTAGTATATTTGCTTTCAGACCAAACTGCACTGTTGTGTCTTACGTACTAAGTAAGAAAAAAGTCGTCACGTTACTTTCCACAATGCATGCGTCAGACGCCATTGATCCGGACAGTGGCAAAGCTCAAAAACCTGACATTTTGACATTCTATAACTTGACCAAAGGGGGTGTAGACGTAGTAGACGAGATGAAAAACACGTATTCAGTCTCCCGAATCAGCAGACGATTGCCACTTACAGTTTTTTTCTCAATTTTAAACATAAGTGGCATAAATGCCTGCATTGTTTATAAGGCTGTTACCAACGACAACGTCAGTAGAAGAATGTTTCTACAAAATCTAGCTTGGAGTCTCTGTGCAGAACAAATGAGTGTAAGAGTTCAGATATTTTCAATGCCACAGAATATCAAAACCAAGATAAGAGAATTATTTGAAATCCGAGGTGATGCTCTTCCAGCACAAGCTGTGCAGCGGCAGGGACAGGCAGTGGACGGAGTTGGCCGTTGCTACATGTGTGGCACAAAAAAGCCGAAGAACCAAAACACGATGTGTAAAATGTGGAGACTTTGTAGAGAATACACCAACCCGTTGTGTGCGCAGTGTGCAGGACCGGGACGTCAGCCAGGACAAGAAAGTGACAGTGACTAATCCGCTTCAGAACAAGCTTTTGATGATAACTACTATTTCTTTATGAAATACTGTTGTTTGTATTTAATAATAAAGTAGCTAGAATTAGAGTATTATTTCCATAATTTTCTCCATATAGTAGAATTTTTCAATTTTATAATAATGTTTTGTCTTATTTACAGAGTAATGTATTTTTTCAATTTTAAACAAGTAGAAATTGATGTTTGACTTCAAAATTTGTATTATACAGCTAATATGATGTTTATAATAATTAACAACCAGATAACAATGTAATAAATTAAAGTTTTTACTTGAAAAATTACTTGCTTGTCTTTAATTTTCATATTTTTAAATTTCGGTGAAAAAAGACCGAGTGCGACTGACGGCGTTACACAAGCAGTGCGACTGATGACGAGTTAAAGAATTTCTCATCACAAACTAGGACGTTGACTGGTTGGAAAGGCATGTTACTGCTTGCATGAGGTTCTCGAGTTAGTTTTAATAGGAGCTTAACATTTACATTCTAATAATATTTTATAATAATTATAGTAATCTTGGGTAGTTCACAACATAAATCAGAATTAGTGCAGTCATTGAAGCGAAAAATACGGTCTTACCTCCGAATATTTTTACTGTGAACCGATTTGCATGAAATTTTGGAATTAGGCTCATCTTACCCTTAACTTCAAAAGTGAAAATGATCTGAACTCCGCCTATTTTTTAAGGGGTGTAAACAACCCCTTAATGGAAAAATTGACATTGAGCCATTTTATCGCTAGAACACATGTCTAAGAGTAATTGGTGAAGTGTAAAGTGTTTTCTAACACAAGTACCTCATATTAAAATCATTTTCAACCCCTTGAAAATCTTACAACCCTTGCAAACAACCCCTAAATTGAAAAAAACCACAAAAAATACTTTGGTATGATATAAAAAGATGTAAGTATAGAGTAAGTAATATTTAATATTCTCTATAATAATTACCAAATTTTTAATCCCCTTTAAACCCTTGAAAACTACCCCTTGATAAAAAATTGTAAACATTTTTTTTTATAAAATGAAAAGGATTTAAATATTATTCCACACTTTCGAAAATGATTATCATATTCTTAAGCTTTTCTACCCTTAAAAGTACCCCTAAATTAAAACAGTAAATATATATGATTACATATTAAAAAAAATTAATTTAGAGTAAAAAATTGCCATTTATTAAATAAAAAATTTACAAATTATATAAAATTCACTCAAATGTGTTATATATACATATAAGAACGTTGGTATGTATTCATGCCTATGTTTCCAAAATATATGAGCCATATTATGTATATATATATATATACACATTACAATAGTTTTGAGTCTCTATTATGCTGCGTACTTTCACATTGCTCCAAATATTCACACTCCGAAATTTTCAGTTACTAAGTATAAAAATATATGATAAGTTTTTGGACCACAACTCCTTCAATTTTCATGCTATCACAATTTATAAAAAACAATTGTAAAGGTAATTAAGAGAGCTACAACATCCTTCATTGAAATATATAGTAAAAAACCTTTTTCTCAAACGGTGAAGGGTTAAAGGTCTTAAGAGAGGCTGTGATTGCGCTGCCACTTGCTCTTTAAACAATCATATCTCGGTCAATTTTTGTGTGTCAGAAAAAACAAAGAAACCAAATTGTTTTTCAGAAAAATACCTAAATTTTTCATCCCTACACTTTTATACGTATCTGTAGTCATGTTTGAGATATTATAAAAAAGGTGGTTTTTTTAAAATTTGAAATTGTTTTTAATCGTGACTTTTTGGAAACACATGTGTCCAGAAGCAGCAAAACCGATACAATCTATCAAACTCTTCATAATAAAGTTAATTCTAGGCGGAATCCGATTAATTTTAATTTTGGTGGAAATGGTACTTATGAAACCTATTGATTTCAAAGAAAAAACATTAGATGCTCCTCTTATTTGCAATACAGTTCACTTACTTTACGTGCAAAAGACGTTTAATAGTGCTCATTTTAAAGCTTATTTCAAGTACTACAAAAATCTTTTTTATTAGAATGCCTAAAATGCATCTGCTCGCCGTTAGATGGCATTGACAACATCGATGAAATTTCAGACAAAATAAAAAACGGCTTTGATCTTTAATATGTAGCTTAATATTGCACTTAGAATACTTTATAAAAACCAAAATGTTCACTTTATTACCTGCTACAATTTTGTTCTTAATAAAATTTTCAATAAAACGTTTATTTTTGGAGATATTTGCAAAAAACCGATGAAAAACGTGACAAAATTGCGAATTTTTAATTGCCAGTAACTTGAAAAGTATTGGATTTTTCGAAAAACTTTATAGATGATTTTTTGTTTTAAATGGTGCCTTCTATCGATATCCGAGGTTATTTTGAAACAAAAAAAATTCACCTCCGAGAAGGGGTGGCAATCACCCCCAGGGTGGTTGCGGAGTTCAAATCATTTTCACTTTTGAAGTTAAGGGTAAGATGAACCTAATTCCAAAATTGTATGCAATTCGGTTCACAGTAAAAAAATTCGGACCAATAATACTTCAATGTCTGCACTAAATTGACACTTCAAGAAACCTTTATTGTAACTGACATTCAATAATGTTTCAAGATGGCGACCATTTAAGGTTTGAGAAGTATATAAACGGTTTTAAGTTTTAAGGTAGAATGTTTTTAATAATATAATTTTGGAGTGGCTGTTCCGAAATTAAAAGATTATAAACAGACGGACAGAAAGTAGAATGAGAGTATTTTTAATTTAATGCAAGAACGCTCATTATTTGACAGAAAAAATAACAGAAAACATCGTCTAAGAAATTCCAAATACTTGATTTTAGTCAGAATTCATAGAACATGTAACGCCTGCAACCATTATATTACTTATTTCTAATATAGGTATCCTCGAGCTGCGGTGAGGATTGGGTTCCCGCAGGTCAGGGTAACCCTTGCTAGGTGCCGACGGCTAAGAAGTCGTCCCATACAGAATTCTTTGCTGGATTTGCAAAATCCGCGATGGGAGGAACTTGGCCGCTCTCTGGTCGAGTATGGCGTAGGGCAAACGTTTTTCAGAGGTGTGATCGGCCCAGGTGGACAAGATGGATGGCACGTTGCAGTGAACTTGTCATCAAGGCTGCAGGCCGGTCTTATCAATACGCGGCGTGTCCACCTTGATGCCACATACAAGGTGTTGCCTGTCCAATTGGGAGCACATCTGCAACTGTTGACTGCGCACGCAGAATATTTAAATCAATTTCATGCATCTTACTATGATAATTTCACTGCTAATGCATTATATTGCCCGGTGTAATTGATTAAACCGTTATAATTATAACAATAACTTTATTAGTAATTTGAGATATTATGAAGTAACATTTATTAAATAGTTTAATTCAACATTGAATTTTTCTATATAAATACCAGTAGTTAGTTATCAGTGACAGTGAAATGTATATTTTTACTGAAACAGTTGATATGAGCATTCTGTCTACCATAATAATAATTTGTCATTATGACCAGAAAAACGCAGATAGCTTATGAGGGGGTGCTCCAGTACCTAAAACAGTTGGTGCCACAGTGGGAGCCGAAAGTCGTGATGGGTGACTTTGAGGCTGCCATCAGAAATGCAGCCCGCTTAGTTTGGCCACATGCCAGAGTGGTGGGTTTCTTCCACTACGCTCAAGTAAGTTCTAAGATTTTATATGAAATATGAGCAAATAAACTTGTTGTGTAGCTAAAAGTTTTACTAACAGCAAATTTGCTGACATTTTGATGAATGTTAAAACAACGAGATTAACATTTTGATATTAAGAAAAAGAATAACTTATTCACACAATAGGACTCAAAAGTTTTCTGCGCAAGTCAAAACATCAGTATTAACAGTAAGTATAAAAAGGAACAGAACAACTGTTTACAATAGAGCATACAATTTAAAGGTAAAACAAAATAAATACTTGTTACAATTTTAAGTTATTCATACTACAAAAAAGTCGGTCTAATAAATGCATGGGTATCATGAGAGCCTCGTGGGGACTGTAGAAAGCCTTCCCTATCAAGTAAGCCTTTACATAGTTTTTAAAAATGTTTACATTTGTTTGAAATTTGATTATATTTGGAAGTAAATTGTAGAGCTTAGGACCAAAATAAAATATTGAGTTTTTGAAAAGCTTGAGTCTGAAACAGTCTACAACATCAAATGCCCTACTGAGGTCACAAAAAGACCAAGGGTGTGCTGTCTAGAATCAAAAGATGATATAATTCTTTTTATACAGTTAGCTATGGCAAGTTAGGTGTTTGATCCAGGTTTAGAGCCATATTGATTTGGGGTTAACATTTCATTAATATCCAGGAAATCATAAAATCTTTGATGCATGATTTTACAAATACCTCTGCAAATATTGAGATTATGGTTATTGGTCTAAAGGAATCAGGATCCAACTTTTTCCGACTTTTTGGCAAAGGTTTAATTTTGGTTACCTTTAGATCAGATGGATATATTCCTTCACTCAAAGAAGCATTAAAAAGATGAGTGAGAATAGGAGAGAGTTGAGAAACAAACTCAATATAAGAGAACTTGAAAATCTCAAAATATCTTATGATTGCTATTTTTTAATGAAATAAATGCCTGTGTGATTTCACTGTAGCTTACATTAAACGAGAGATTGGCTGGTACTTAAAATGACAAAGGGTTGATGTTGAGAGTGCTTAGTGCAGGGGGATAGTGAATGAGCCAATCTATCGTCCACATTGGTTAAAGTATTAAATAAGTTGAATCGCTGGTGCTTTATTAAAAATTTGTTTTTTATTTATTATTTCATGCTTTTATAGCCTTATAATCTACTTAAAGAGTAAAAAAAATGATTTTATGTTGCAGGCTGTGTATAGAATGCACACAACGTTGCGGCTGAGACCTCTTACTGAGGAGCACCTTGAGGCAGGGAAGGTAATAGACATGTTAATGTCATTGTGCCTACTCCCTGCTGAGAGAGTTCAAGCAGGCTTGGACGTAGTGTGTGCCGCTACGTAAGAACACATGGCATATTTCAACAGTTTAGGCCACTCTTAATGTAAGTCCTCTATTTTTGTAATAATGTTGAAATTTAGGTCAGTCTGAGACATTGTTATTAATTTGATAGAAGTTAACTTAGTGTTGGTACATCATTTATAACTTTATTCTATCCGAAACCAATACATCAGATGGGAGAGTAAATATTTGTGGAAGAAATGAACTTATACAGTTTACTGTTTTCCAATTCTTATACTGTATAATTATTGCAGGTACATGAGGATCACATGGATGCGTTCTGTGCGCCCAAACACCTTAAGCGTGTTTGGCCAGTCCCAGGCAGGACAGAGCCATCCATGTGGCGTCTGAGCAGCTGATGCTTGGACAGTGCAATGTGGCACAATTCCTGGACAGGATGTCGAATTGTACTCGTCGGCTGCAAGAGCGCTTGGGCCCGCGGAGAGTAGCGGCTCAGGAGAGACAACCGGCTGCGCCTGTCATGCCGCCCTGTTGATTATTTTAACCTTCTTGTTGACGAACCCTTTCTCAAAGCCATTATCAATGAAACCAACGCAAATGCAGAGGAAGTGTTTTTGTCTTCTGGCACTCATGAGAATTCCCGAATAAGTCAGTGGATATGACATTAGCTGAGTTCAAAAACTTTTTAGGGCTTTTCTTTCATATGGGAATAGTACAAATGCCAACCATTCAACACTATTGGAAAACAAATAAATTATTCAAAACATGTTTTTTCCGAATTTATGTTTCGAGATAGGTTCCTTGTAGTTTTGAGATGCTTAAATTTTGTCAAAAGTGACCCAGATTCTGAAGACCGCTTACATAAGATACGGCCAGTTGTTGAGTATTTTAATAATAAGATGAACTTTATCTACTCGCCAGGCAAAGAACTGTCCCTAAATGAATCCATGGTTTTGTAGAGAGGTCGCCTCGTATTTTGGCAATATATCAAACAAAAGAAACACAAATATAGGACAAAGTTGTATCTTCTGACAGAACCGAATGGACTCAGTTTGAAATTTTGCATTTATGCCAGGGCTTTAGATGCTTTGTCAGGAGTAGGTCACACAGAAAAAGTAGTGATTTATCTGTTATCCGAAAGGCTAGTTAAAGGTCATGCTGTATATGTTGACAACATTTATAACAGTGTGTCACTGACCAAGAAACTTCTGGCTGAAAACAACCTACATTACTGGGACACTGCGTGTCGATAGGATCAACGATCCTTCAGAAGTTGTGACCAAAAAACTGAAAAAGGGAGAAACTGTTGCAAAATATCACGAGGGGGCAATGGTAGGGAAGTGGAAGGACAAAGGGCTGTTTTATATACATATCAAACCAGTATGAAAATGAAATGACAGAACATGTTAGTAAAAGAGGAGAGGCAAAAGAAAAACCACTACCAGTTGTAAAGTATAATCAGTATATGAGCGGAATCGACCGGGAAGATCAGCTACTCAGTTACTATCCGTGTGAAAGAAAAACCATTAGGTGGTATAAAAAGTTATTCATACACATTTTGCAGATGTGCATAGTAAATGCTTTCTTTTTATACAACAAACACAACATAGATAATAAACTATCACTGTTGTAATTCTGGATAAAAGTGATTGATAGACTCCTGACTCCACTAAAAACTGAAGAACCCAAAAGAAAAGCAACACAACATCTCCCATCAAAATTCCAAATGGGTGAAAAAGGCAGACCTCTACGAAGACGTTGTATCGTGTGTAATGGCAATGGGATAAGAAAGGATTCCACCTACTTTTGTGAGGCTTGTGAAGATAAGCCAGCTTTATGCCTCGAAGACTGTTTCAAAGTTTATCACAAGAATTACATTGAGATAAGTTCGTGTACATAGTGTATAAAGTTCAACTTTTGAACGTAACTAAACTGATCCCCACTTCTATATCTCATTCGCTGCTAGTCCATCTTACCAGAAGCATCGTGTTCTATATAGTCTGATCTTTTCGTGTTGTGTTAAGTACTGCAAGGGAAGCGTGGTATAATCTACCAAAAAGACGGATACCTGTATCGTAATAAGGTATTTCGGAACGGAAGAAGGTACGTCCAGTGTCGAGACGACGACTGTGGGAGCACCGCGATATTCCGCGAGGGGGAGGCTGCGGAGATTCGGCCCAGTCCCCACAACCATCCGCCGGACGAGGTGGAGGTAGAGGTCCTGAGATTTAAAGCAGACCTTTGTGGCTAGGTCTCATATTGAGAATAGTGACAATACAGAAAAAGCGGTTTGGCAGATTGTGGCTGAATATTCAAGGAAGTGCAAAGGTAACAAACGCATAAATGGTTTGATTTATAATGGCTTGTTGGTCTCAGAACCTAATTTGATAGCTGCAAGGTTTAATTCTCATTTCGTTAACGCTTGTAATCAGTTGGACCTTCAGAGCAAAGTAACATCTACTGATTCGGGGTTGCCCAGCTCTTCATGTTCATCGAGCATTTTTTTTGCTCCTGCCTCGTACAGTGAAGTGTTGAGTGTGACTAAGGGTCTCAAGGCCAGCTCCTCTTCTGATGTATTTGATATGTCTCCATCCATTGTCAGGAGGGTTGCAGATTCACTCTCGTCTCCCTTAACTGTCCTGTTTAATAATTCTATTGACCAAGGACTCTTTCCTTCTGCGTTAAAATCCGCCAAGGTCATTCCTGTCTTTAAGAAGGGTGATAGAACCTCAGTTAACCAATATCGCCCCATCTCAATACTTCCCAAGATGAGCAAAATATTTGAACGATTAATTCACAATAGACTGATTAATTTTCTTAACGAAAATTCCTTACTATCTCCTTCACAATTCGGGTTTCTTAAAGATAAATCAACCACTCACGCGATAAATGATTTCCTTAATGCCGCCTTCTCTTCTGTTGACTCTGGCAGTGAGACTGCGGGCATTTTTTGTGATCTTTCCCGTGCCTTTGACACCGTCAACCACCAACGTCTCCTGGACAAGATGGAAATGTACGGTGTTAGAGGCATCCCTCTAGAGTGGTTTCGTTCCTATCTTTCTGGTCGCTCTCAGTTTGTTGAGATCACCAACAAAGGGGGTAGGGGTAGGTCTGCTCTCTTACCGGTCAAGGTTGGTGTGCCGCAAAGCTCAATTCTTGGCCCTCTTTTATTTAATATATACGTGAATGACCTTAGCTCATCTGTGAGGGGCCACTTAGTGCAATATGCGGACGACACCAGTGTACTTATTCAAGCTGACACAGCTCAATCTCTTTCCGCCGAGCTGGCTTTTTCACTCAAGAGTCTTAGTTCTTGGTTTTCTGCTAACTATTTATTTCTCAATCCTGAAAATCAATAGTCCACTTTAGACCCCACAAGAATGAGAGTGCGTTAGTTACTCTCCTTGACAATATACCTATCGAGCATTCTTCAACGGTCTGCTTCCTGGGACTCCACATTGATTCCAAATTTGACTGGTCAAATCACATCAGTCATGTCTGTCAAAGACTTGGTGCCAGCATTTACTCTTTAAGGTACCTAACAAGTTTTCTGTCTAGATATACCGTTAGGCTGGTGTACTTTGGTTACTTTGTGCCCATTTTAACATATGGATTGATTTTCTGGGGGACGGCTTCAGGTAGGTTGATCAGTAGGGTTTTTAAACTGCAGAAGAAGGCTGTTCGACTGATGTGTGGTCTGGGTCATCGTGAGAGCTGTCGGGAGGTTTTCCCTAGGGAAAGCCTAATGACATTGTCATCACTTTATATATATTCGGTTGCCACATTTACATTTAAGAACCTTCAATCCTTCCCATCATTTAACTACGTGTATTCTACAAGAAACAGAGATGCTCTAATCATTCCGCAACACCATAATAACACATTTGAAAAATCAATGTCATATATGGGCCCTAAAATCTTTAATGCTTTGCCTTCTAGTATCACAGCGTGCGAGACTGAGACGTCTTTTAAAAACAACTTTAAAAATACCTAATAAGACAAGCATTCTACTCCATTAACGAACTGGTGAGCGGTGCTCCAGCCTAGTGGACGATATAGATAAGATTGTTTGTAGTTTAAGTTGTACTATTTTATATTTTAAACTGTTTTTAACTGTTATTTAAATGTGTGATGTTGTATTCTTCTGTCTAGTATTAATCGGTTATATAATATCTGACCATGTTCCATGCATGCCTCATGTCAATGAACAATAAAGAATTTGATTGATTTGATTTGAAAGAATTTGATTTGATTTGGTTAGAGTTGTAGATTTATAAGCATAAGTTTAGCGTTTGGTTGCAAAAATGGTGCGCCCGAGAAAGAAAAAATCTATAGTATGGGAATTTTCTGATAAGGTAGAAAACGACAAAGTTATGTGTAAACATTGTGCTACCATTTTAAAGTTTTTAAAAAACACAACAAATCTACATGACCATATCAAAAGAGGCCATGATATTGCGCTTAAGTCTTTGCTTGATAACCATGTTACCGACCGTAATGAAACGCCTACATCTGACATTGATTTAGCTACACCATCCACAAGTTCAACAAATGTACGTTTAAATCACCACTTCAACAAGAGAAAATCGTAGGATTCAATTTTTCCTCGCCCTAAAAAAAGAATAAAACATTTATGCCTCACTTCTACCTCCAAAAACACAATAACCGAGGAATAGTTGAATGTCTTTGATAAAAACTTAATTCACATGATCGCCCCAGACTATCAGCCATTATGTATAGTCGAGGATGAGGGTTTCAGGCTTTACTCAAAATATTTAAGGCCTGAGTACACGTTGCCTTCAAGGAAAACTCTTACACAATCATTAGTTCCAGAATATTACAGCACAATACAACAAAAACTCGTAGATATGCTAGACAACGTTGATAGTTTGTCACTTACAACTGACTTATGGTGATCCGAGAGCAACAAATCCTTTATCACAATTACTACTCATTTTATTTATGATTTTAATTCATATTCAGTTGTACTTGCAACAGAGGAAATCAAACAAGCTCACACTGGAGAAAACATAGATGAGGCTATACGTAATATCCTTGAAAAATTTAGAGTAACAGATAAAGTCATAACAGTGGTTACAGATAATGCAATATCAGGTAAAGCAATCTCTAAAGACCTGAATATGCACCACCACCCCTGTGTAGCGCATACACTAAATCTTTGTGTGCAGGATGCTATAAATAGCAATGTGGAGTTTTCACCAATTTTAAGCAAATGCAAGGAATTAGTCGGTTACTTTAAAAGGAGCAACAATGCTGCATACAAACTTAAGGGAATTCAAGAACAAATGAATTTGCCAGTTTTGTGTGTAGTACATTATGTAGCCACAAGATGGAACAGCTCTCTTATGATGTTAGAACGTTTGCTTAAGCTCAAATTACCCCAGACCGTTGCTCTTGTTTCCCTCACTGATGCCGAGGAGAGAAATTTGGATGCTGAGGAGTAGACTATTATTGTAGAGACAATACCAGTGCTCAAACCTGCCTTGTCAATTACCGAAAAGTTGTCTCAGGAACACTACCCAACAATGTCCCTCATAGTACCTCTCATCAGAGGTTTACAGAAATCTCTACATAAAAAAGTCACTACTACAGCAATTGCAACACAGCTGAAGCTTACTTTGATGGATAATATTTCCAAGAGCCTCTCTCATTTAAAAGTGAACAAAATAGTAGGAAAATCAACATCTTTAGACCCGAGGTTCAAGAAATCTGCATTTGGTAATGAAGATTCAGCAGATAACATTTAACAGCAATTAATACAAGAACTAGCTGGGCTGATAAATAGATCTGACCCAAATAACCCAAAAAATGCAGAGAAATCAATTGATCTCCTTCCAGTAACAAAAATACCAGTTGAAGACGACGATGACATATGGGCTGACTTCGATTCTAAAGTTGCATCCCGAACGTCTGCCATCACCCCAGCTACAACAGCAACGTTGATAATTAAACAATATATTGAAATGCCCTACATCGAAAGGAACAAAAAGATCCATTAGAATTTTAGAAGATTCATCATGCTACTTTCAAAGACTTTTTTATTGAGAATATTTATGTATTCCAGCCACCTCCCTTCCCTCTGACCGTATATTTTCAATGGCAGGTCTAGTCACGAATGATAGGAGAAATAGACTGGGTTCAGAGAAGCTTGATGAAATAATTTTTAACAGCATATATAATTTATAATAATTTTAACAGCAAATTTGCTGTCATTTTGTTGAGTGTTTAAAACAACGAGAATAACGTTTTGATATTATGAAAAAGAATAATTTATTCACACAATAGAACTCAAAAGTTTTCTGTGCAAGTCAAAACATCAGTATTAACAGTATGTATAAAAAAGAAACAGAACAACTCTTTAGTAGTTAGTTGTCAGTGACAGTGAAATGTATATTTTTACTGAATTATCGTGAATCACTGTTGGTTTTCCAGCTCTTCCCAGTTACATTTGTCATTATGACCATAAAAACGCAGATAGGTTATGAGGGGGTGCTCCAGTACCTTAAACGGTTGGTGCCACAGTGGGAGCTGGAAGTCGTGATGGTTGACTTTGAGACTGCCATCACAAATGCAGCCCGCTTAGTTTGTCCACATGCCAGAGTGGTGGGTTGTTTCTTCCACTACGCTCAAGTTCTAAGATTTTATATGAAATCGGCAAATAATCTTGTTGTGTAGCTAAAAGTTTTAATAACAGCAAATATAATAATAAATATCAAAAAACATAATAATAATTATCATGAATCACTGTTGGTTTTC
Source organism: Homalodisca vitripennis (assembly GCF_021130785.1). Lineage (NCBI taxonomy): Eukaryota > Metazoa > Arthropoda > Insecta > Hemiptera > Cicadellidae > Homalodisca > Homalodisca vitripennis. Next base: position 267,905 of record NW_025776145.1, read on the forward strand.
CAGCTCTTCCCAGTTGCATTTGTCATTATGACCAAAAAAACGCAGATAGGTTATGAGGGGGTGCTCCTGTACCTTAAACGGTTAGTGCCACATTGGGAGCCGGAAGTTGTGATGGTTGACTTTGAGACTGCCATCAGAAATGCAGCCCGCTTAGTTTGGCCACATGCCAGAGTGGTGTGTTGTTTCTTCCACTACGCTCAAGTTCTAAGATTTTGTATGAAATCGGAGCAAATAACCGTGTTGTGTAGCTAAAACTTTCAGTAACAGCAAATTTGCTGACATTTTGTTGAATGTTTAAACAACGAAAATTAACGTTTTGATATTAAGAAAAAGAATAATTTATTCACACAATAGAACTCAAACGTTTTCTGTGCAAGTCAAAACATCAGTATTAACAGTATGTATAAAAAAGGAACAGAACAACTCTTTAGTAGTTAGTTGTCAGTGAAATGTATATTTTCACTGAATTATCATGAATCACTGTTGGTTTTCCAGCTCTTCCCAGTTGCATTTGTCATTATGACCAGAAAAACGCAGATAGGTTATGAGGGGGTGCTCCTGTACCTTAAACGGTTAGTGCCACAGTGGGAGCCGGATGTTGTGATGGTTGACTTTGAGACAGCCATCAGAAATGCAGCCCGCTTAGTTTGGCCACATGCCAGAGTGGTGTGTTGTTTCTTCCACTACGCTCAAGTAAGTTCTAAGATTTTGTATGAAATCGGAGCAAATAACCGTGTTCTGTAGCTAAAATTTTTAGTAACAGCAAATTTGCTGACATTTTGTTGAATGTTAAAACAAGGAAAATTAACGTTTTGATGTTAAGAAAAAGAATTATTTATTCACACAATAGAACTCAAACGTTTTCTGTGCAAATCAAAACATCAGTATTAACAGTATGTATAAAAAAGCAACAGAACAACTCTTTAGTAGTTAGTTGTCAGTGACAGTGAAATGTATATTTTTACTGAAACAGTTGATATGAGCATTCTGTCTAACGTAATAATAATAATTATTATGAATCACTGTTGGTTTTCCAGCTCTTCCCAGTTGCATTTGTCATTATGACCAGAAAAACGCAGATAGCTTATGAGGGGGTGCTCCAGTACCTAAAACTGTTAGTGCCACAGTGGGAGCCGGAAGTCGTGATGGTTGACTTTATTTTTTATAACTTTATTCTATCCTAAATCAATACATCAGATGGGAGAGTAAATATTTATGAAAGAAACGAACTTATACATTTTACTGTTTTCCAATTCTGATACTGTACATGAGGATCACATGGATGCGTTCTGTGGCCCCAAACACCTTTAATATATAATTGATAACTATTTTTTTATGATTGGTCCACACTTAGCCACTTTTCAATTGGTACTCGCCATGTCATGAACAGAATATTTAAGTAAAAACAGTTAATGGTGTTGTGTCATTCTAAACAACTGTAAAACAAGATATAAATAACTAAAATATAATGTCTGTATACTCTAACTTTTGTCAAGGGATGTATTTGGTGATATTAACATGTCTTTACATCCAATATTGATTAGTACATAAACTATGTATGATAAAACAAAGTAAAATTATCATAAATGTAACTGAATTGTAACATTGCAGTTGAGCTAAGGAAAATTGAGTCCTCCCAGTGGTTGGACTACAGGAGAATTAGCGATGGGTTTCTCCATGTGGGACCGACCAGGAGAGCTTACAGGAGGCAGGACAGTGCCATCCATGTGGCGTCTGAGCAGCTGATGCTTGGACAGTGCAATGTGGCACAATTCCTGGACAGAATGTCGCATTGTACTCGTCGGCTGCAAGAGCGCTTGGGCCCGCGGAGAGTAGCGGCTCAGGAGAGACAACAGGCTGCGCCTGTCATGCCGCCCTGTTGATTATTTTAACCTTCTTGTTGACGAACCCTTTCTCAAAGCCATTATCAATGAAACCAACGCAAATGCAGTGGAAGTGTTTTTGTCTTCTGGCACTCATGAGAATTCCCGAATAAGTCAGTGGATATAACATTAGCTGAGTTCAAAAACTTTTTAGAGCTTTTTTTCATATGGGAATAGTACAAATGCCAACCATTCAAAACTATTGGAAAACAAATAAATTATTCAAAACATGTTTTTCTGAATTTATGTCTCGAGATAGGTTCCTTGTAATTTTGAGGTGCCTACATTTTGTCAAAAGTGACCCAGATTCTGAAGACCGCTTACATAAGATATGACCAGTTGTTGAGTATTTTAATAATAAGATGAACTATATCTACTCGCCAGGCAAAGAACTATCCCTAGATGAATCCATGGTTTTGTGGAGAGGTCGCCTTGTATTTAGGCAATATATCAAACAAAAGAAACACAAATATGGGATGAAGTTGTATCTTCTGACAGAAGAATGGAATCAGTTTGAAATTTTGAATTTATGCCGGAGCTTTAGATGCTTTGTCAGGAGTAGGTCACACAGAAAAAGTAGTGATGTATCTGTTATCCGAAAGGCTAGTTAAAGGTCATGCTGTATATGTTGACAACTTTTATAACAGTGTGTCATTGACCAAGAAACTTCTGGCTGAAAACAACCTACATTACTGGGACACTGCGTGTCGATAGGATCAACGATCCTTCAGAAGTTGTGACCAAAAAACTGAAAAAGGGAGAAACTGTTGCAAAATATCACGAGGGGGAAATGGTAGGGAAATGGAAGGACAAAAGGGCTGTTTTATATACATATCAAACCAGTATGAAAATGAAATGACAGAACATGTTAATAAAAGAGGAGAGGCAAAAGAAAAACCACTACCAGTTGTAAAGTATAATCAGTATATGAGCGGAATCGACCGGGAAGATCAGCTACTCAGTTACTATCCGTGTGAAAAGAAAAACCATTAAGTGGTATAAAAAGTTATTCATACACATTTTGCAGATGTGCATAGTAAATGCTTTCTTTTTATACAACAAACACAACGTAGATAATAAACTATCACTGTTGGAATTCAGGATAAAAGTGATTGATAGTCTCCTGACTCCACTAAAAACTGAAGAACCTAAAAGAAAAGCAACACAACACCTCCCATCAAAATTCCAAATGGGTGAAAAAGGCAGACCTCTACGAAGACGTTGTATCGTGTGTAATGGCAATGGGATAAGAAAGGATTCCACCTACTTTTGTGAGGCTTGTGAAGATAAGCCAGCTTTATGCCTCGAAGACTGTTTCAAAGCTTATCACAAGAATTACATTGAGATAAGTTCGTGTACATAGTGTATAAAGTTCAACTTTTGAACGTAACTAAACTGATCCCCATTTCTATATCTCATTCGCTGCTAGTCCATCTTACCAGAAGCATCGTGTTCTATATAGTCTGATCTTTTCGTGTTGTGTTAAGTACTGCAAGGGAAGCGTGGTATAATCTACCAAAAAGACGGATACCTGTATCGTAATAAGGTATTTCGGAACGGAAGAAGGTACGTCCAGTGTCGAGACGAGGACTGTGGGAGCACCGCGATATTCCGCGAGGGGGAGGCTGCTGAGATTTGGCCCAGTCCCCACAACCATCCGCCGGACGAGGTGGAGGTAGAGGTCCTGAGATTTAAAGCAGACCTGAAACAACGAGCTTTGAACGAAAGAAGGCTGACGTCTCGGGAGGTGTTTGATGCCGTCAGTCTGCAGTAAGTGTTGATAAAATTATTGAATTAAATATTTTAAAAGGCTTATTTTTCCATCTTCGTTCCAATAGATCATAATGGTCATATTTTTCATTAGTTTACTATTAATTACCAAGTTTACGTAAATATGTACAGTCTGTTCCTTAGTTATTAAATAATAAAGTTTGAAAGTACTTAATCACTACTAACGACTAGTATCGTCAATGGCCATCAGAATTAATAGTTATTAAAAACTAAAGAAGTTTTATTATGAAACTTTTATAAGTTTATTATGTTAAAAAATTTAACTATGAAAATTCTAAATCTTTAATCTTTTTTTTTATTAATATTTTTGTTCAATTTTTTTTGCTCAATAATTCAGTTGTTTTAAATTCTGGATGAATTAAAAAATAAAGAAAATTATTACAACTGATATTTTGTCTTTCTTGCTAGTCAAACGATATGTTTTTGGCCCGTACTTGACTGTTTTGTTATAATCCTCAAACAGTCAGGTTGATTTCCCAACTGAATTAGGATTAGTAAAGCCATACTAATCCTAAAAATTGAAATTTCAACCTTGTTAGTTTGAGGATTGGCATCAATATATTAAGTTACAAATTTCTTTTCTTAGGATCACTCAAATTAAAAAAAAAATTGATAAAATGGTACATTTAGGGGGGTCGGCCCCAAATTGGGTTAAAAAATTCAATTTTTTTGTTATTTTTTGTTTTTAATTCCAAATTTTGTTAGCTTTAAGAACATACTTCACTTTTTAATTTCTGTAAATTATTAAACGCGTTATGAATATTTTTCAAAATGCATGTCATCGTATTTTTTCGTCCCAGGAGAGCATGAGGCGTTCCTTTATTTGTTATAGTACTGTTATGCTGATATTCTATGACCCTAAGGCCCATACTCACCTACCAGTGTCTGTTATGGATGGAATAAAACCCATTTTCAGAGATTTGTCTAATGAAGAACTCCTTAGGAAATGCCTTCATGGTGGGACACAGAATTCTAGCGAATCGCTAAATAGTGTGATATGGTCGAGAGTACCAAAAACAACTTTTGTAATGAAAAGCACCTTAGAACTAGGTGTGCATGAGGCTGTGGCAACTTTTAACAGGGGCAACATAGTGAAGTGCCAAGTGTTGGAAAAGTTTGGTATTAATCCTGGCTCTAGATGTGTGCAAGAGATTAAACAGCAAGATCTACGCCGAATTCAAAAAGCTGAAAAAGCGCAACAAGAAATAGAGAAAAGGTGCAGAAAACAACTTTCTATTGCAAAGAAAAGGCTAGAGGATAGATATGAAGAGTTAGAGGACCCAGACAACCCCACTTATGGGGCAGGAATGCACTAGAGGTTGGCCTAATTTTAATTATCATATATTTTTTGCTTTAAAAACACGTTTTTTCCGAAAATCTAGTTTTTTAACACAAAGGTACATTTATCTAAAAAACTATTGAAGATATCTGAACAATTTTTTTTTATATTTTGTTTATTAGGTCTTCCTTTACATTTTGTATGAAGCAAATTCCTTATTTTTAAATCCTATATTTAAAAAAAAAATATTTTATACAAAAAATTCCTGGAAAAAAAGTAGTTTGGAAAAAAAATTTTTAATATCCAAAATATATATATTTTTTGAAGTTATCCATACAAACTATGCAAAAATGTCCAAAGTTTCTAGTAACACAAAAATTATGTACCTATCTCTTATACTTTTTGAGAAAAATGTACCTTAAGTAGAGGAATTTAACATGGGCTAGATAGGCCTGGCCGACCCCCCTTTAGGCACTACGTAAAATCTGCTGTACTGAAATGTATTACTTAAGCTCTAGTACTGTACTACTTTCTTGAAACCAGTAATTTAATATTTTCATCTCAATCTGGGTTCTATTATAATATCTCCACAACTTCCGCCACCTTTGTTTGAATAGCAGTGACTTAAGTCAATTTATCATAATTTTATTCTCTTTTTCTATTTAATTAAGGCTTTTGACGTTGTCGACCACAATACTGTCAGAGTAGCTTAAGGTGGAATATATAAGGTGAGTGTATGCTAACATTTTGTTGTACTTTGTTTTTATTTGGTCTCTGGTGTCTGGTACCATGAGAGAGTTTCAAGGAATATTTTCCGTCACATAGTATATTAAGGCTCTCCTCTTTATTAATACATAATTGTATTTATTTTGTTTCGAATAACAACAATTTCTTTAAAATTCCAGGATAAAGCCCTACAAATATAAACTAAAATCATTTGAAAAAAGAAACATTGGATACACATTTACAAAAATTCAATTATTTGATTTAAGTTACTTTAGTATTAATGAATTTCTCATCTCCAAACTAGGACGCTGACTGGTTGGAAAGGCATATTACTGCTTGCGTGAGGTTCTCGAGTTAATTTTAATAGGAGCTTAACATTTACTTTCTAATAATATTATATAATAATTATAGTAATCTTGGGTAGTTCACAACGTAAATCAGAATTGACACTTCAAGAAACCTTTATTGTAACTGATATTCAATAATGTTTCAAGATGGCGACCATTTAAGGTTTGAGAAGTATATAAATGGTTTTAGGATTTAGGTTTTAAGGTAGAATGTTTATAATAATATAATTTTGGCGTGGCTGTTACGAAATTAAAAAATTATAAACAGACGGACGGAAAGTAGATTGAGAATATTTTTAATTCAAGAACGCTCATTATTTGTCAGAAACAATGACAGAAAACATCGCCTAAGAAATCCCAAATACTTGATTTTAGTCAGAATTCATGGAACATGTAACGCCTGCAATCATTATATTACTTTATTCTCCTAAAGGTATCCTCGAGCTGCGGTGAGGATTGGGTTCCCGCAGGTCAGGGCAACCCTTGCTCAGTGCCGACGACTAAGAAGTCGTCCCATACCGAATTCTTTGCTGGATTTGCAAAATCCGCGATGGGAGGAACTAGGCCGCACTCTGGTCGAGGATGGCGTAGGGCAAACGTTTTTCAGAGGTGTGATCGGCCCAGGTGGACAAGATGGATGGCACGCTGCAGTGTACTTGTCATCAAGACTGCAGGCCGGTCTTATCAATACGCGGCGTGTCCACCTTGATGCCACATACAAGGTGTTGCCTGTCCAACTAGGAGCACATCTGCAACTGTTGACTGCGCACGCAGAATATTTAAATCAATTTCATGCATCTTACTATGATGATTTCACAGCTAATGCATTATATTGCCCGGTGTAATTGATTAAACAGTTATATAACAATAACTTTATTAGTAATTTGAGATATTATGAAGTAACATTTATTAAATAGTTTAATTCAACATCGAATTTTTCTATATAAATACCAAAAGTTAGTTATCAGTGACAGTGAAATGTATATTTTTACTGAAACAGTTGATATGAGCATTCTGTTTAACATAATAATAATTTTCATGAATCACTGTTGGTTTTCCAGCTCTTCCCAGTTGCATTTGTCATTATGACCAGAAAAACGCAGATAGCTTATGAGAGGGTGCTATAGTACCTAAAACGGTTGGTGCCACAGTGGGAGCTGGAAGTCGTGATGGTTGACTTTGAGGCTGCCTACAGAAATGCAGCCAGCTTAGTTTGGCCACATGCCAATTTGGTAGAAGTGTACTTAGTGTTGGTACATCATTTATAACTTTATTCTATCCTAAATGAATACATCAGGTGGGAGAGTAAATATTTATGGAAGAAATGAACTTATACATTTTACTGTATTCCAATTCTTATACTGTATAATTAGGCTATTGCAGGTACATGAGGGATCACATGGATGCGTTCCTTTAGCGTGTTTGGCCAGCCCCACAGAACAAATAATGCATTAGAAGGGTGTTACAGCCTTTTGTTGAAGAGGATGGGCCTCACCCTGGGGTCTGGGCTTTCAATGGTAATATGTAATATAGAATCGATAACTATTTTTTATAATTGTTCTACACTAAGCCACTTTTCAATTGGTATTCGGCATGTCATGAATAGAATATTTTAGTAAAAACAATTAATGATGTTGTGTCATTCTAAGTAACTGTAAAACAAGATATAAATAACTAAAATATAATGTCTGTATACTCTAACTTTTGTCAAGGGATGTATTTGGAGATATTAACATGTCTTTACATCCAATATTGATTAGTACATAAACTATGTATGATAAAACAAAGTAAAATTATCATAAATGTAACTGAATTGTAACATTGCAGTTGAGCTAAGGAAAATTGAGTCCTCCCAGTGGTTGGACTACAGGAGAATTAGCGATGGGATTCTCCATGTGGGACCGACCAGGAGAGCTTACAGGAGGCAGGACAGTGCCATCCATGTGGCGTCTGAGCAGCTTATGCTTGGACAGTGCAATGTGGCACAATTCCTGGACAGGATGTCGCATTGTACTCGTCGGCTGCAAGAGCGCTTGGGCCCGCGGAGAGTAGCGGCTCAGGAGAGACAACCGGCTGCGCCTGTCATGCCGCCCTGTTGATTATTTTAACCTTCTTGTTGACGAACCCTTTCTCAAAGCCATTATCAATGAAACCAGGAGAGAAGCGGCTCAGGAGAGACATTCGGCTGCGCCTGGCAACCAGGTTAAACACTGACACCATAATAAACATTGTATTTTTTAGACATTGTTGGAACTGGGCGCCGTACTACCACATCCAGTAATAACCAAAGACCAAAGTAATAATCAACAATATCAAAGAATAATATTGTAGATAGTAAATAACACCTCCATATCACTAACAACTTTCATTAACCCCAAACAACATAGAGATGTTTATATATGTTTGTTTCTATTGAATTCGTCGTTCATTTCAGGTACCACATGTCGCTGCTGCAGCTGTTGAACCAGAGGATGATGTAGAGGAAGGAGTAGTCCCTGTTGCGGCAGATCCACTTTCTTTTCCCCAGATCTGCGCAGTGTGTCTGTCACAGCGATCTACACATATGGTCGATCCCTGTGGCCACATGTGTTTGTGTAGTGATTGTCCAGATACACTGCCCAGATATCAGGCAAATCCACATTGTCCCCTATGCAGAAACCCAACCATTGGGGCATTTAGGGTATTTTTTAAAAATAAAATGTGTGCATTAAATTGAATGGAATTGAAAATCATTCATTGAATATACAATTTGTATACATATAGTATTAATTATAAAATTTTCAATGTAATTAGTAAAACTGTAAAAAATATATAATGTAAAAATGTTATGAGAAAATATGTAAAATTTTTTTCATAAAACTACTGTCTATGTTTGTCCAGTGTAATACCACATCTTGTACTATACTTATGGCTGACTCTTAACATGGAAGGGCTGTTATCTTTTACATATTTTATACTATCAAATATATACATAGGTTACAGGAATTTTGTAAAAATCTCAAGCCCTTTAATAAGGTCTTTAACACTATCATTTGTTTTCAATTTTTCATTATTCTAATACTCCTTTTTTGGAGTTTGAGAACAATATCCAAGTTTTCCTTGGTGATTGCTCCATGCACAGATATTCCATGTGTACCGTTTTACTGGCACAGGAGGGGTTAGCTTTGAAATTTAAAATAAACTTTTGTGAAGGTTTAAAAATAAAAGTAAATCTTCTGAAATCAATAAAGTTCAAACTAAAATAAAACTTCTTCTTAAAAAATAATCCACATTGCCCCCTATGCAGAAACCCAACCATTGGGGCATTTAGGGTATTTTTTTTTTAAATAAAATGTTTGCATTAAATTGAATGGAATTGAAAATGAATTGAATGAATATACAATTTGTATACATAGAGTATGAATTAAAATTAACTAATATTTTATATATATTAGTATTTATATTTGAAAATGAGAAAAAGTCTGATGCATGGAATGTCGAAGGAAAAACAATATATATATATATATATTTGTTGTTAAGTAATACTAACACAACAACACATAAAATCTAAATTATACATACTAGTGTTTCTAATACCTCTTTGGTATATGTTTGATCCAAATGTGATGCGAAACGTGAAAAGGGACCATTTGATGGGGAACAATATTTTTCAATAAAGCTAAATAAAAATATCAGGGTTAAGTTTGGCCATGTTTGGTTTTTGGGCTATTTTAAATTAAAAACTTCTTCTCTATCTGGAAAGTACATTGAAATCACCTAAAACAGCTGTAAACATGTTATTATTCAAGCGCGTCATTGTTTAGAAAATGGACCAAATGTAGTTATGGAAATTTAACATAGGAGCGACATTCGGTACCTTTTCTTTGTAAAAGACACAGGCTCAGAAAGTGGATGCTCCTGCATTCTACCGGCATTTTGACAAATTACAACCATCTTTTACACAATGTAGAACGTTGTTCAATTTAAATTAAACGTTCCCAAGCATTCGTTACCTTTTCTGCCATGGAAAATAATGAAGCGAATATAAGCGACAAATGGTCCCTTTTGATTGATAGACTAAAGTTTTAACAATCAACATGAATAAATAGGTTGTTTTCACACAAAAATAATAATGAAAATTAAAATGCTAACATTATTCATTTACTATCTTTAATGCTGTCACCCTCAGTACAGTGACCAATTGAAGCAAACAGATGACAGTGGAACACAACATTGCATCAGCTGTTTTATAACTCAGCTGTTTATTCTGTTATTCATAATGTCCATTAATAGTTCAGTTGTAGCTGGTTTTTCATGAGTAATGTTGTTATTCGTATTATAGTGAATCAAAATGAGTGATAGACTTTTACGTCTGTTAAATGAAGTTGGTTTACACAATATTTCCGAGGAAGATTATGAAGTGTACGAAGATTATTTCACCAACAGAGGGGATGGAGATGAAAGTGATAAATCAAGTGATGCCAGTGATATAGACGTCGTTCAAGACAATGCAGATGCTTCAGTTAACCTTTCAGACATAACCCTATCTGGTCTCAGAGACTTGCCAGTATTGGATGGCACTCAAGGTAATATTTTGGAAAATGTAACAATAGATGACTGTATCATACAAATAGAACAAGAAGGCAATAACAATGAAATTATTGATGAAGATGATGCTGGAGGCCCTCTTGTTGTGATAAATGATTTTGAACAGGAAGTTATTGATGAGGACTCCAATGCTGCAGATAAAAATACAATCACACAATTTTTACAAACTGGATGTGGATGCAACATTGTTTGTTGTCGACAGTTTACAGTAGATGACTTTGTCACAATGCGTTTGGAATGCGCAGAAATTGATTATTATGAAAACAATGTAAATAAACTGGACAAAGTAATAATGGGCCAACTTCGATGTTTGACAGTTGATTCAACTATGACTGCTCGCTCCCACCAATCACAGATAATCCGTGTTAAGCCTAGAACATCCTATATGTTAAAGGGCCTTGAAGTTTGCCAGAGTACGTACATGTTTGGACATAACATCAAGATCAAAAGGCTTGAGCGATTGAAAAAAATGTATAATGATTCTGGACTTGTAGCAAAAGTGCATGGTAACATTGGTAAATCAAAGAAAAAATAGCTTATTCAAGGGCTGAAAAAGTTGTTAGATTTCTCCAAAACTATGCAGAGCAACAAGCAGTCTTTTTACCTGGCCGGAGCAGCACTGTTTATAATTCAAATTTAAGACTACTTCCATCCTCTGAAACTAAACGTACAGTCTATGAAAAGTACCAGGCTTATTTTAAAGAAGCAGACCAAGAGGAACCTGTTTCCCAGTGTACATTTACTAATATTTGGAGACAGACTTGTAAGGACATAATAATTCTCCGCCCGAGATATGACCTATGTCTTACATGTCAGAAACATTACACATCAGGAACAATGTTGGTTGTGGCCACTGAAAAGGAAAAATGCAAAATCTTCAGAAAATGCAGTCCCATCTTCAACTTGTCTCTAAAGAAAGAAATTTTTACAGACAAAAAATAAAGGAGACTGTTGAAAACTTTAATAAGAAAGAAACATTTCCACCGAACTCCTGTCTTCTTGATGCAGAAGTGCATTACAGTTTTGACATGGCACAAGTGCACATACCGAGCAACCCTTTACAACCAGGACCCATCTATTTCTTAGTACCTTTTAAAGTAGGGATATTTGGAGTAATGTGCGAAACTTTTGATAAACAGGTAAACTATCTCATACTAGAGAGTGTTAGCACCAGCAAAGGGTCGAATCTTGTTGTAAGTTTTTTTGGCAATTATTTTAACAACCAAAGCCATGGGGAAACAACCATGTACATTCATGCAGATAACTGTGTGGCCCAAAATAAAAACAATATTTTATTGGGCTACCTCGCATGGCGAGTTTGCCAAGGAAAGAACAACAAAATTGTATTATCATTCTTGCCTGTTGGTCACACAAAATTTTCTTGTGACTGGGCCTTTGGATTACTGAAAAAAATTCAGAGTCACCCACATATCGTCAGTGAGTGAGTTTGTCCAGACAGTGGAACATTCTACACCAACCTCAAAAGTGAACACTGCAATTGCAGTTGGAAATGAGAGAAAGGTGATGTTGCTGTAAATGTTCACGATTGGCAAAGGCTTATTCACTGAACATAAATGTACCAAAGTGCCAAAAATCACTAAATTCGACCATTTTGAGTTTGCCTCTAATAATAAAGGCAAAGTAGTGTGTAAATCTGAGTTAGATGGCATTGAGTTTGTGCACACCATCTTCCCAGACAAAAATGGACCTGCTGGATTTCCTGAGGTTATCCAACCACCTGGGCTTTCGGAAACTCGCAAGAACTATCTGTACAAAAATATTAGACCATATTGTAAGGATGAGTTCAAGGATTTGATGTGTCCTGCTCCAAGTAGATGTCCTGAAGAACTTGAGAAAAAAGTCCGAGAGATACTGAGAATCCTGACCCTACCAGAACTTTGGATGTTGCAGGACCTTCCCGTCCGGCCAAGCGCAAGCGTACACTTTAACAACCTCTATCTTTTCTAAAGATGGACAATTTAAATCCATTCTTTTTCATTTTAAAGATAGGTCTTGACAAAGGACATTCCAAAGAACATTTTGGTGAAAGTCTCATTTCTTAAATATGTTAAATGAGAAAAATAAAATGTGTTTAGTAAACTTGTTTAGTAAACTGTGTTTAGACCATGTTTTTCTCAAAACTCCCTTTTTTCGTCAGTTACAATAAAACCGTTATAGCACACCCAAATATAAATATATTTTATATGGTTTGAATAACAAAATGTCCAGAATTTTATTCCTAATAAGATTATAAAAATAACTAAATTTTTTTGGTCGACAAATGGTCCTATTTTACGTTTCACACAAATAGTATTTTGCTGACACTTGTTATTAACAACTGTACTATAAATATGACAGTGGCAACCAGGAGTACATAAATTTAGCCATCTTGTTTTTCCTTTGTGCTCTTAAGTGACCGTTACTTTAAAATGTGTGTGCATCTTGTAAAAAGTGTTATGTGAACTGTGATGGTGCTCTGTAAGTAATATGTGACTGTTTAGACTATATTATATGTGACATTTTATATTTTAAGCTTTATAGACATTATTATTTTAGTTTTAGTTAAGAACTTTGGCCTTTGTTAACGGCAAAATTATGGCAGGAATCGCCTCACTGTCTTCTCCCCCCTCGCCGTCACCGCTCCGGCCGCCTACACGCATGAGGCCAACAATTTATACTGCCCCCGCAGTTTCTAGGCCTGAGAGCGGCATGTCCAACGCCTCTTCGGCTTCAGAAATGGAAATTCCCCCCTTGCAATTGCCCCATATTCTCCCTATATACATTGACTTTACCCCAAGTTGGTACACCCACGCGGCTGCCATACACCAACTTGTGAACCGTGATCTAAACGCCCGTAGTGCAAAAGGCGAGATAATAGTGGAAACCACAACCATTGACAATTTCCGCACTATACAAAAATATCTAATTGAAAACAAAGTAAAATTTTTCACGCGGTCCCTACCCGGCACTCGCCCCCTGAAAGTGATATCAGGACTACCGCCATTTACAACACCGGAGCTCATCGCTGATGCTCTGGTTGAAAAGAATTTTGACGTGGGTAACGTTTTTAAGCTAAGAACTAGCAGAGGCGAGACGGGGCTGTGGGTAGTCACACTCCAGCCAGACAGGGACATTGAGACCTCAAATACCCCCGCGGACATTTACAAACTATCATCACTGTTTTACGTGAAGATTTAAGTAAAGCCTTATAGGAAACCACCCGGGTCGATACAGTGTCACCGCTGCCAGCATTTCGGCCACGGCAGTGGCAACTGCGGCAGGGAGCAACGCTGCATGCGATGCGGCGGGCCACACAATGTGACAGCATGCCAAAAACCGGCTGGTGAAAAGGGAACTTGTTGCAATTGTAGCACAAACTACAAGGGTTGTGAGGCTTTTAAGCCTAAAAGCCCAAAATAGCCTGAAAAATGAGCCTGAGGCCTTTCTAAAGGCCACCGGAGCGCGCGCCCCTCATTGGTGCAGAGCGGCAGCCAACCAGTGCCGCGCTCCCCCACCCCCGCGCGAAACGAGGGAGGTGACTGCCGCCGAGCCGCCCAGCCACTCCACTCTTCATTCAAGCTTTTTATTTTATAAATTCAGTGAAATTGTGTTGTGTTTGTGCTCCCCATTGTGTAACTGCCGTGGACCTAAGTTTAATTTGAAGTTTTAATTGTTATTTATTCATTCAAGCTTTTTTTATATAAATTCAACGCCTAAACAGCGCTGCTTCGGCCCACTCCTCCATCATGGACACGCATCCCCTAGACAGAAATGCGACTGCCCCTAGTTCCCGCATCCCACCCTGTACATCGACAGCTTTCAAGGATGGCACGCCCACGCCGCCGAGATCCACAAAATTACTGGCGGCGACTTCCACGCAATCTGTAAACAAAGTGAGTACGTCGTTAAAACTAGTACTGTGGACAATTTTAGGCTAGTACAAAAATACCTAACTGATAACAATATATCGTTTTTTACACGTTCACTGCCAGGCACTAGGCATACTAAAATAGTTATAGCGGGCTTGCCGCTAGATGTAACAGGCATTCAATTTTTTTATGAATTGACTGACAAAAATTTCGCAGTAGGCGAAGTTTTTAAATTAAAAACAAGACGAGGATAGACTAGACTTTGGGTAGTGTCTCTACTTTCGGACTCAGCTAGTGAAGGTGAAACCAGACTAATATTAGTGAAGTGTACAACATAGACAAACTATTTTATGTTAGTGTACATATAAGACCTTACAAAAAAACGGCCGGCCCAATTCAGTGCCACACTGCCAACAGTTTGGTCATGGCTCCGGCAATTGTGGAAGGCCAGTTAAGTGTGTTAGATGTAGTGGGCCTCATCAGGCCAGAGAGTGTGGGAAGCCCCAGGGTGTGCGTGGCCTATGCTGCAATTTTGCGGCGGGCAGCACAACGCGATCTACCGAGGCTGCCAGAAATAATTGGCATCGCCCCGCGCCGGCAGCCGGTGAAAGGACAGCCTTTTTCCCAAGCTGCGCGCGCCGCGCTCCCATTGGCCGGCCGCGCGGCCCAGTCACAGCGCACCACGCGCCCAGCCGCCACGCGCCCTGCCGTCACGTGCTCAGCCGCCACGTGGTCAGCCCCCCCGCCATTGGACGAGAGCGGCGACCAACCAGTGCCCGCCATCCCCCCCACCGCTAACGCCCAGTTTAGCGACCCTGCGCCCCTGGAGCCATCAATTTACGGCGAGCTGCGGACCGACGACCACGGCGAGGAAGACGACTCGGAGACCGAGAAAGAGAGCAGGAGGAGGCGACGTCTACCGAGGAACCCCGCCAACAGGACGACCGGGCCGAGGACATGGGCAAAAGCCGTCAAATCCCCGGATTATCCCCAGAAGACCGCCTAGCAGCCGAGGAATGCAGCAGAGCAGCGCAGGTCAGCGCAGACCACCCGCCCAGCGGACACCAACGCCCCGCCAGCAGCTAGGCCACACCAGGCCCGGACTACAAACGAGGAGCAAGAAAACGGCCATTTTCAAGGCCACCAAACCCTTGACCAGGAGGAAATATCCACACTGCTTAGAGTAATACTCGAGCAACTAACAACCGTAACTCGGACTCTGCAGTCGCTGGCCTCTCTCCTTGGCTCCCACCATGGCTAGATGCCCGCAGCTGGTATCTTGGAACTGCGATGGAGTCAGGCACAAGCGCGCTGAACTCATCCAGTTCCTGGCCGAGTGTGACATCGACGTGGCCCTGCTGCAGGAGACACACCTGTCACCGAGGACACCCTTCTCGGCCCCAAATTACGCAGTCTATAGGTCTGACCGCCCTCAACGGCAACCAGGCCGAGTACACCGCCGAGTTCCACACAGAGTAATAGAGAACCGTGGCATGACGACCGAGCATACGACAGTGGCCGTATCCTTCGGTGGCCCAGAAATTCAACTCTCCTCCATCTACTGCAGTGCTACAGCGCCAATAGACCCGGATGACCTGGGCAAATTATTACGCCCCAACTGCCCAGCACTAATAGCAGGCGACTTCAACGCCAAACATACGGCATGGGGCTGTGTGGCTACTAACACAGCTGGCAGACTAATCAGGCAACACCTGAGGCGGATGCCGCATGTTCAACTCAGTGTGCCCGGGGAACCGACCCGCTATCCCAGGATAGTGAACCACCGGCCCGATATACACTAGATATAGCACTACACAGCGGCATAACAGTCCCAGTGACGGTTGGAGTCGCCTGCGACCTTACCTCTGACTACCTACCGGTCATCATAATCCTCGACCGGCATCAGCGACCTTGATCATGCACCTATTGTGGAAGCCTATCTGGAGGAAGACGCACGTGTGGAGATGGAGACGGAGGACAGCGATGAGGAGGAAGTGCCACCCATTACGGAGCTGGAGGTATCCAGAGCCCTGGCCGGACTAAAGCCCAGGAAAGCCCCGGGTTTGGACACATTGGGACCACCAGCACTAAGAAGACTACCACCATGGGTGGTCACATGGCTCACCATACTCCTAAACAGCTGCCTGTGACTTCATAACTTCCCATCACCGTGGAAAATAGCAAAAATAATCATGCTACCGAAATCAGGGAAAGATCTGACTCTTCCAGGTAGCTATAGGCTAATCTCCCTACTTCCAGCCCTCTCAAAGGTACTCGAGAGACTCGTACTTGCACGTTTCACCGAGGAGTTTTATCTGGCACTGAGGGAGGACCAGTACGGTTTCCGCCGTGGCCACTCCACTACACTTCAACTATCCAGGGTAATGACAGATATTGCCAACAACGCAAACCTGGGCCGAGTGACCACAGCTGTTTCGGTGGATGTCAGCAAGGCATTCGACCGAGTGTGGCACGCCGGCCTTAACTACAAGCTGGCCCACAGCCCTCTCCCCGACTCATCCGGCAAGTAATAAAATATACCTGTTGGACAGAAAATTCAGGATTTCTGTTGGCGGGACAATGTCTACCACCAGAAACACAAGGCTCTGTACTAGGGACAATCTTTTATCTATGGTACACCAACGACATTCCAGTCGCCCCCGGAGTCTCGAGCGCTCTCTATGCAGACGATGCTTTATTCTACTTAACATCGATGAATGCACTGCATTCTACCAGACCCATCCAGACACAGCTAGACCTACTAGCACCCTGGATGAAAAATGGAGGATCAAGGCCAATGCGGATAAGTGTGAGGCTATTTGCTTCACAAAGAAGAGGCTTGGCAACGTCCTCCATAACAGTCTTGCGTGGATATCGTCAACGAGATATCTAGGGATGAAGATAACCAGCCTGCCTGCCTACCTGCTCAACTACCTACCCGCCCGCCGAGTAAGAGTTCACCGAGTCGGCGCCCAGGCGTAGACACCGGCCGCCCCGCAACCCAGCCAACCGGGCCACGACTGCCCGGTCCTGGGCAGACGTCGCAAGGGACGGAGCCGATGTGACGACTGATGACGTCTTCAACCAGCCCGGACCGGTGGAAGCTCCACGGCCGACCCTACCAACTAGTGAACCCGATATCGGGAAACGGCTCCCGCCCGTCAACACTTTTAAGCCCAGGCAAAAAGGCCAATTTCAAGGCCACTCTGGACCTTTTACTCGCCCCCACCAAGGACTCCCCGCTGTCCCAGATCCCCAACTCCCAAACGTAAACGCCTTTCTGGTCAAGGTTCTCGACCAGCTATCTGCGGTGGTACAGATGCTACAATCCCTGGCGGGTATGCTGGACTCCTAGGCCGACTCCTACAACGCAGTCACCCATGGTTAGGACGCCTAGGATTGTCTCCTGGAACTGCAACGGCCTCCGAGGGAAGCGGCACCAGCTTCTGCAGTTCCTAGGCGAATACGATACTGAAATCACCTTGCTGCAGGAGACTCACCTCACACCGCAGACACCATTCAGCATTCCCAACTACTTTGTTTACAGAACAGACCGACCACCCCATATAACCCCGGAAGGTGGAACAGCCATCCTAGTTCACCGCCGGGCCCCTCACCGACATGTCCCACGCCTCGGATGGTCCACGGAAGTGACTACGATCGCGTCCTGCTTCGGAGGACCAAAGATGGAGCTCTTCTCCGTGTACAGTCCGCCGAGAACACGGCTCGATCTCGCCGAGCTCGACCAACTTCTCCGACCGGGTTGCCCAGCAGTTGTGGCCGGCGAATTCAACGCCAAACACACATCCTGGGGTTGTGTTGTGAACAACTGCGCAGGCCGCCAACTACTAAACTTCCTCGACATTCGCCCCCACGTCTCCCTGACTGCACCGGTGGAAGCCACTCATTTCCCCGGCCAACAACAACACCGCCCCGACATACTAGACTTTGTACTTCACTGCAATCTTCCCGCCCCACTCGACGTCTCTGCTGTGCAGGATCTATCATCTGACCACCTCCCAATTACTATACACTTCAACGACTACTTTGACCGACTTCTACCCCCTAGGAAGAGACAGACCGTGGACTGGACCAGATACTATAACTATCTGGCCGACAGACCACTCTCTCCCCGACCTCCCGCAACTGACATTGAACTAGACGCTGGCGTCTCAAAACTACACACCTGCCTACAAGAAGCCAAGGATCGCTCTGCAAGACCAGCCACAGACCGGCATGACTACCGCCGCAAACTCCCGAGTCATCTCATGGACGAGATCCTACTGAGACGACAACTCAGGCGGAGATGGCAGCGGACAAGGTTCACTGACGACAGGGCAGCCTTTAATCGCCAATCGCAGAGGGTTTCCATCTTGCTGCAACAACATGGAGAGAGCCGCTGGAGGGAGTTTGTTGACACTCTCAACACAGACGACGGCTCCATCTGGCGGATCACCTGAACCCTCAGAGGCAATAAGAGGACTGTCTGTCCCATCCAAGGACAGAACGGCCTGGTTTACACAGCCTAGGAGAAGGCCGAAGTCTTCGCCGACACCATGGAGGCTCAGTTCTCTCCCAACCATGACACTGACGACCCAGAACACTCCAGTACAGTGGAGAGCTTCCTGGAAGCCACCAACCAAGACGACTTGCTAGAACCGGACGAACTGCCCACCATCACGGAATCTGAAGTCGCCCGAAGAAGGCCCCGGGAGCAGACCGATTGGGCACCCCAGCCCTAAGCAGGCAAAGCTTATCCTGCTCCCGAAGCCTCTTAAAAACCTCACCCTACCCGACAGCTACCTCCCAATCTCCCTCCTACCTTCTTTGTCGAAAATCCTAGAGCGACTCATTCTGGCCCGTTTCCCGAGGACTTCCACACGGAAATCCGCAAAGAGCAATACGGCTTCCGTCGGGGTCACTCCACCACCCTCCAACTGACTACAGTTCTCTCGGACCTCACTGACTGATCACCACCGCAGTCTCCCTGGATGTCAGCAAGGCCTTTGACCGCGTCTGGCATCAAGGGCTCCTGTACAAGTTGGCCCACAGTCCACTTCCTCGCAGTATGTTCAGACTCCTCCAATCTTACCTAGCAGACAGAACATTCTGTCTCAGTGGAACAGGCCGCGTCGTCCTCTCGGCCCATCACCGCGGGCGTGCCACGGGGATCTGTACTGGGCCCAATGCTGTACCTGTGGTACACAAATGACATCCCAGTCATTCCCAGGATGTCTCTCGCCCTCTACGTTCTACAGTAACTCGGCCACCATCCGCCAATCGTGTGCCTACATGAGAAGACAAATGGGGCATCTGGACCCCTGGAAGTGGAAGGTCAGGATCAACACACAGAAGACCGAAGCTATCTGCTTCACTAAACACCCGCAGTATCCGGCACAGCGCGAGAAGATTCATCTGCAGGGGGACCAACTAAGGTGGACCAAGTCCATTAAATACTTGGGAGTCGTGCTTAACAGGACTCTAACGACTGGGCTTGCCGCCAAAGGGAGGATCCGCCTTGCAATGGCCGCCCGTCAAGGCCTGTCGGCCCTACTGAGACCTCACTCCGGACTTCCTACCAACACGAAGCTGCTGCTCTACAAAACGATAGTCCGATCCATCGTGACAAACGCGGCTCCAGCCTGGTATCCCTACACCTCCAAGACGACCAGGAAGGCACTAGAAGCCTTCCAGAACAGGACGCTCCGCCAACTGACGAACACAATATGGTTCGTCAGGAACACGGCGTCCTACGGTCTGCAGGACTACCCAGCCTGCATGAATTCATCACTGGCCAAGCGAGAGCCTTGTATGCAGCAGCAGCTGAATCCACGTGGGATCACATCCGTGAGTGGGCAACCAGATAAGCCGTCCATCCGTGGAAAATCCCACAACTGAAGGTAATACTAGACGACCCACTCTAGAAGAATGAATAAACAACAACAAAAGCGAACGACTCTCCACTTCACTTCACTACCCAACCTACTAGACTACTTTTCACCGACCGAAATTAAAACCACACATTCAACAATTTCCCACGACCCAAGGCAGCAATAGCCCCTCTTGGGGCTGGACGTACTGATGTCCAGTAGCCATTCTGCTTGTTGCAGAGACGCTACTTCAGAAGAGACAAGTGTCCCGGCCTACCCGCTGCCTGCCTGAGTACATCAGCTGAGTTATAAGTCACAAGGACAAGTCACAGTTTTGAGGTTAGTCTTGTGCATCAAACAATAGTGTATGTTGTGTTTTGTTATTACTAACATTAGTTGCAGATGTTTATGTGATTTATCAAAACATTGTTAGGTTAGTTCTTTCATTTAACTAATGGCTAGCACATTACATATGACAATAGAAGAAATCATTCTTCTACTAGATGAATTCGAAGAAAGTGGGCAAACTTCTGAGTCAGCTAACATTATTGTTTTACCTTTAGACAATGTAGATTGTGTTACGAACGAAGAAAATATAAATGAAGAGGCTACTAAAGATGCAGAAGTCTTTGAAGTATCACGCAGACTTGAATTAGAAATCAGAAGTGATAGTAACCTAACAACTATGCCTACTGAAAGTTATTTTGAAAACTCACACGAGGGTAGTCTTGATGCTTTTAAGAATAGATCTCCGTCTATCAATGACATAGATATGGTTAAAAATATTTTAAAAAAATGAATAGTAAAAAAGTAGTAAAGAAACGTTGTAGTACACAATCACCTTGTAATAGGCCCTCTAACGTTTCTAAGCGTAATAAACAAAGAAATCCCAAAATGGAGCAGAGTTGGGAAAAAACTGTGCCTTCTTACGGGTTCCCCAAAAAGGGTAACTGTTCTGATGTAAATAAAAATAATTTAAAAGAAAATTTTGATAATAAGTCTCCTATAGAAATATCCGAGACACTTTTTACATCTAACATCATGAACAACATATTGACAGAAACAATGAGGTAAACAATGAAGTATGCAGCTGAAGTAAAAAATTATCAAATATTTTCAATTACTGTTGAAGAGCTCAAACTTTTTATGAGCATACTATTGATAACAGGTTATAATAGACATAGGTTTTTTTCATAATGTGGAAAATGACATTCTTTTGGTGAGATGAACGACAACAGTATCGTTACTGTGGCTACAAATTTTGATACTATAGAGCCAATGGGTACGGCTATGCGATAGAATAAAGAGCAAAAGAAAGAAAGTGCAGTTCCATTTCCCAAGCTCATAAAGAACTACAGCAGTTCCATGGGAGGTGTTGATTTACACGATTGGTTGGTTTACAAGTATAACATCAAAATTAAAGGGAAAATATGGTACTGGCCACTATTTATCAGGATCCTTGATATGGCCATAGTAAATTCGTGGATAATCCATAAAATGACCGCTGAAAACCAACTCACCCTTTTGGATTTTCGAAGAGCTGTAACGGTGATCTATCTAAAGTCTGGCACCTTGAGGGAACAACTGGGACGCCCTATAACAGTGAGCCCTCGAAGTCAGTTGGCAGGACCCTTTGAAGACACAAGGTAGGACAGAAAAGATCACATCTTATTCTCGAGAGACAAGCAGAGTGAGGTGCCAGATGATAGACTGTGCCTCAAAACCTCTACCATACTGCAAAAAGTGCAATGTTACACTGTGCAAAAGGTGTTTTGGACCTTATCATTCTAGGTAAAGGAACTGTTTGTGTAACTTTACTAATTTTTCAAAATAGATTTCCTTATATTTTTTTATACATTCATTCAAAAGTAATATTATGTTTTCAGACAGTTTTCTTATTATTTGATCAACTTTATGTAATAACCTCTTGTAGTTACTAAAGCTAACCTTATTGACCACTGTCGTATTTATAGGACAGCAGTTATTTATAAGAAAAAAATTTTTTTGCAATAAAATTTTATAAAAACTGTATTTAAGAGTGTATTTTGACCCCAAATACACAATTACATAATGAAAACTACTTAAAAATAAATTGGTAGATAATGGGTTAAGTTTATGGTAAATAGTATCAGAGTTTAACTTAATTATTATATCATGTTTGACACGTGTAAGAGTATTTCTGATTCTAATTAAGTATATACATAACATCACAGCTGAATCTGCCTTGTCATCCCGACCAAGAAAACACAAATCTCGGACCACACAAGTCTCGGAAACTTACTTCGGTCAAAAAGCGTATATTTCCAGTCCTTATCATATATTTCAGGTTCATATATATTTCCAGTACCACAGTAGAGTTAACATTGTTGTCCTGACTAATTAAAAATATATACTTACGTAGGACCGAGAAGCTTACTTCGGTTAGAAAGTGCCTACTTCAGATCGTTTAAATTCACTTACAATGTCAAATTTTAGCTTGAAATATTTTCTTGATCAAATTCTAGATACGTTCGATTATCTAAGGTGAGTACTTAGTAACTCAACTTAAAAATCGCTATCCGACTTACCATTCTTTTAAGGTTGGAGTACAAATAGCCCATTGGGATAAGGTATTTTTACCTGAACTTTGGCCTACTGGTGCATACGTAAATCGATTCTGGTTCTCACGAAAACACCTTAGTGAGGCGAATAGTTCTTTTTTGGAAAAAGCCACAATGCACAACTGGATACTTAAGTAAGTACGTTGACTTGTTGAAGAGGAATCCAAAGCCTATCCTAACCTATGGTGATATGGCCAGTTCACCTTGATATAAAAGGTTTACTCAACAAAACTGATATTCTTAGTTTTATTGCAGTTCAAAATCAGTGTGATGTTATCTCCATATGTGAACATTGGTTAACATTGGTCAGCAACTCATCAAAAGACTTAGTGTTGCGTCTCGTAGAACCAATTACAGGATCCAATAGAAATATCACAGGAGGCAATTCTTCTTTGGATCTAGCAGTCACCCTTCAAGATGAACATTCACTAACTTATCTAGGTACAGTAAGAGGATCTAGATGATTTGTTCCAGGGAACTTTTTAGCAGATCCGCATAGGGAAGTAAACAGCAGTATTTTCGGTTACCATGAAAAAGCCTCTTTTGTCTCATATGTACAAAAAAAATAAAAGTTGTGCTTGCCATTTAACTATGCATAAGGAAGGCGAGATTGATATCAACACAGGCGACCAGAGAAAGCCTGCCATCATAACTAAATACAATGAGACTAAGTTCAGTGTTGATATCCTTGACAAAATGTGTGTTCAATACGACATTGCAAGAAATTCAAGAAGATGGCCGCTAACAATCTTTTTTCATCTGCTAAACGTTGGTGGAATCAATGCATTGAACATTTATAGAGCCAACCACAACAACGTCAACGTCAACCGAAGTGATTACTTGACACAATTAGCCGTTTGATCAAGCCAGCTATTCAAAGACGCATCAATCAAGCAACGATACGTAAAGAAATAAGGACTAAAGGAAAACTGCTTTTAAATCAAAATGAAGAAAACCAACACCAGCAGCAACAACCAAGAGGGACTGCCAGCAAGGGCCGATGTTTCATCTGTCCAACAGCCAGAGACAAAACAACGAGGAAAGCAAAGCATGTGAAAACTGCAATAACTGGGTGTGCTCTGACCATCAAAATACTGTTTGTGGGCGATGCTACGAATAAATTTATTTGAGTAACCTCTAAACTAGTTCTTTTTATGTATACAAATCTCAATTTAAATCCAATTTTACCTGCAATTTATAAAAATTTTATACTAAAGTGTAATGTATATGTGTGTATTAAAAAGGTTAAAAATAAAAAATAGATTATAGTTATAACCCATGAAATACATTCTGTTCATAAACATATCTCAAACAAATTAAAAACAGGTAAAACATTATAGATTATGTTGGGGGACAATAGTCCTCCACGCGACCATTTACGTAATCAAAGAGGCGCAACTACTGGAGTGTTAAATCAATATATATACACATACAGAATCACGAAATGCAGGGGAAGAAAGGGGCAAGTCCACAAAATGCCCCCTTTTCCCCAGTAGATTTTGTTATTCAACAGCAAAGTATTATTTTTTATCTCTGAAAATTTCAACATGGTATGGAAATAATAGCAATTATGGTGTTTAAATATAATTTATGAAGGTAATGTTAAAATATGGCAGCCTATTATTTGTTACCAAGGAAACATAAGAAACTTAAACTTTAAAAAGTAATTCCTGAAAATTTTGTTTTGATAAATTTGGCCCATTTTACCTCTGGACCCTTCAAATGCAGTTCTTTCAGCTGTGAAGCAGCTACCAACTGTTAGCTTTAGCAACTTAAGCTTAACACTTGTTAGTGTGAAAACAACGGGGCGAAATATTACACGAGTTTTTCTATATGCAATAGTTTTTATTTAATATAGTATCAGAGTAATACATACAGTTAGATACAAGTTTTAACATAAAGAAAATTTTCAATTAAACACTTAATAAGCATCAACATACTTTTTTAAGATCGTGTAACTAAAAAATATAAATGAAACCAATTCAGTTATATTAAAGTCATCCGTGTCGGAAAATTGCATTTCACTGGACACAGGCGTTGCCGGAGCTGATGTTAGTGACGAAGAGTTCTCAGACGCAACAGGATTGTTTTTATAGCATTTGTGCTGTGTATGAATATGTGGTTCGAAGAGGTTCAAATTTGATTGAAAAACAATATAATCATGATTTTGGAACAGAGCTGTATTCCTTGATGTCGAATGGGTTCGATTTGTGAATGTTCATTATTGGCCAAATCGTTGTTCAAGAATATTCCCATTATAGAGTGCATTGTCGCTGACCTTTTGACAGTGTCGTAGCTTCTAAGCTTTTTCGCAACTAAGTTTCCAAAATCAGCATTCGTTAGTTAGGTTAGTGTCTACGCTTCGTTGCATGTTTGAAGCACATAATGTCAATATTGAAAATGTGTGTCCAGTCTCATGTCTTCAATTGGTCGTTTTTTCCCCTGTTCAAGTGTCCGGAACGGGTTTTACTGAAATTATGGTCGATGACGGAGCACTAGAGGGTTACCCTGGAGCACTAGGAGTGTTCTCTTGGGGTTCATGTACTACCGGCAGGTCATTGTCCTGTTCATCCGTTTGTTTTTCTATATCATTCTGAAACAAACAATAACACATATATGAAGGGCACAGGGGAAAAAGTGCTCAATTTTTTCACATTTTTTTATTTCACCGTTGCTTAGCAGGCAAGAAATGGATTCACGTGGTTATATCATTTGCGGGAAAAACGGGTTATATCACTAATAAATTAATAGTTGAAAATATTGGCTACAGGGGAATAAGGAGTTACGTGCAGCGCTACTGGGGAAGAAGGAGTCAAATGCATGACTGAAAGTGTGTTGCCTTACAATCATCACACTGAAAGAAGTGAAGTTTCTCGCCAATTAATTATATTATCTGTTTTTTACAATTATAATAGTTATTACTAGAGCTATCTGTTTTCAAATTAACTGGAATCAGGTAATGACTCAGCTGATGTAAATAGTACTCTATTTTGATCCTAGTAGCTATTGTTTTCATTTCAGTCAGACTGTTTTGTGTGTTGAATGAGGTTAGTTGTGTTTACTAAAATTGGGATTTTGGTACTTTGGGATTATACCGACCACACCCAGACATGAATCGTTATTTAACATTTTGCTTCTACTGATTACTAGATTAGCGTAGAAGACTATTTCGTCAGTATAAAACAGGAATTGTCTTATCGCAAACCCCTCCCCATCCTCAGACAGAGGTCAAAGTCGAGCGTCTAGTAGATAACGTGATTGCAGAGCCTCGCCGCCCGTTCAGCTGGTGCATCGCTTTGTTGTACTTTCGTGTTTTACCTCTACATTTCTCCAAACACAAAAATTTAACAAAAACAAACATTTACCAAACTAAACTCTTTATTAAAAAAACACTCAAAACTTGTTTTTATTCTTGATCACATTCCGCCACCCAAAATGCGAGTGCCTCCGGCCATCAGCGCGGGCTTCGACAGCACCTTCGGTGCTGCCCCGCGCTGATGTCGACGAAAGAAAAACATCCCTCGAGATAGTACCTATCAGTAAAATATCAAATTCTAGAGGGGCTAATCAGAAATATAAATTGAATTGAAATGGAAAGGCAATTATGTACCGTGCAAATCACGTGATGCCGCGCGGCCTGCCGTAATCAGGATTCTCGAGAAAGATAAGATAACAGCGACAACAATACCGATCACAATACCTGGAAATGCTTGTAAGTTTGTAATTTTGTAATTGAAGAGTTGTTTTTTCGTTCTATCATGTTTGTTTCTATAAATTTCTATTTTTGTGTTCTTCATACTGGTGTGGTCGGTATAATCCCAAAGTACCGGGATTTTACTTTGTAGATTGTTTTAATTGATACAATCAAACAATGAGTGAAAGTGAAAATGTGGAGTGTCCTGAGAGTGATAAAAAAACTAGAAAACGTAAAGTACATGGAAGAATGTGTGATGTAACCAAAAAAATTAGGGTGCAGGGACATGAGGCTGGTGCATCTTGTAAGTGTAGATATGTGTTTTGAGAAAGTAGGCCTAACATTGGAAATAAGACATAAGATTTTACAACAATTCAACCTATTGGAGACCACTAACGAACAAATTTCTTATCTGTGTGGTCTGATTTATATTGTACCGGTTCAAAAACGGCGGCCTAAAATACCCTCTGACTCTTCAAAAGTAAGAGATGTATCTTGCAAATATGAAGTAAGATCAGCCCAAAACGGAGTGGTTTTTGAATGCGAAGTTTGCCGTAAGACATTTATCTCAATCCATGGGATTACCAAAAAGAAAGTTGAGTACTTATAACAGTTTAAAGATGACTGGGTGCTCACCTAAAGGTCAACGTGGTAAGCACTCCAACAGACCACACAAAACTAATAATTAGTCTTTAAATTTGATTAAGCAACATATAACTTCTTTCAATGGCAGAGGTGCCCATTACTGTTTGCATGATACGTCTAAGAAGTACCTTCCTGACGATTTAAACATTTCAATCATGCACAAAATGTATCAGACTAAATACCCTGACGAAAAATGCTCATATGAGACCTATAGATCCATTATGCAACAAAACTTCAACATATCGTTTGGCTATCCGCGAACGGATACGTGTAGTTTTTGTGATGCAACTAACGTAAAACTGAGTAGTCTACAGGTAAAATTAAAAGAAGCTAAATATGAAGATGACATATTAACAGTGACTAATGAAATAAAAACCCTTGAGAATGAGCTAAAACTTCATAAATTAAAAGCTGAAAAGTCCTATGATATCAAAAGAAAGGCACGTTTGGTATCACAGAAAACTACTTCATTTGAGGGAATTTGAATATACTATGGTCGAAATTTGTCTGTGCTTAATGTGACAACAAACGACGCCTATTACAAAAGGCAATTGTCAGTATATTTATTTAATGTACACATCCTAGGTAGTGGTAAAAGTATTTTCTATATTTATTTAATGTACACATCCTAGGTAGTGGTAAAAGTATTTTCTATATGTATCCTGAGTGCGAAGAGAGTAAAGGAAGCAACAACATATGCCAAATGTTGTTTCATTTTGTCCAAAAACACTTGCCTGAAAATGTAGAAAACCTCCACATGTTCGGACACTCCTGTGGGGGACAAAATACAAATTTGATTGTGTACAGTTTCCTTCATTATTTGGTACATGTTAAGAACAGACTTAAAAATGTTCAATTTAATTACCCGATAAGGGGACATTCATATACTGAATGCGACCGGAACATGGGTCGAATAAAACCTAACTTTTGGGCTGACACCCCATCAGAATGGGCACATTACGTTCGCGAGGCTCGCCAAAACCCATCACCGTTTGAGGTTGAAGAAATTGACTACATTTTTTGGATGGAATGGAAAGAATTTCTAGAACTTACTTACAAAAAGAAAATCCCAGTGTTGATAAGACTATGAGAGAAATAAAAGTGACGTGCTCATCTGAACGTCTGAGATACTTCAGGAATAATTATAGTGGGCCACTGGGACAGTGTTGCCATAACCTTACCCAAGAGAAAGAGATTTGTTGTTGACAAGACTACTCTTCCAGACGTATCTTTGAAAGGTAATTTATAAGTTTTTGGGCTAGCATTAAATTATTGTTTAATATGAACCTTGAGAAAGGCACTTTTCAAAATAAAATTACTTACATGTTGTAAATTTACAAAGCTGCATAAATTTACTTTTATAAAATAGACCTAGGCCTATATTTTCTGTTCTTTAGATTTTACTGATAGTGTATTGTGTTTGATTACAGATAGATTATCAATATCTAATGAAAAATATCAAGATGTGACGGAATTGACTAAGTTTTGTAAAAACCTGAGTGCCAGGGAATATTTTGAAAATCTGCCTCACTGCACAAAAGAAAAGAAGAAAGCAAAAAATTGTATTAGAACTCGTAACAATAAAATAAATACTGTTTTTATTTTTCATGCATTCCTTTTTTAATTTTTGATCCAAACCATTATAGAGAAAAATTTGCTATCTCAAATGTTCTACTAAGAAAGACACTTCAGGGGAAAAAGGAGTTATTAGCGTGTCTATAACCCCTTTTTCGCCCAGAGTTAGGTAGTTCTCAAAGAAAATTTTTTTTAAATATTTTTAGAGTTATTAAAATAAAACTTTAGAATGGCTTTACATATTAAATATCTAACCTTAATACAAATTATTCAAAATTATTTATTATAAACTTTTTTATATCACAAATTTAATGTTGTTTTTCACTGTTCTGAAAAGTTTGCTAAATGGCCCTTAACTCCTTCCCCTGTGCCCTTCATATAATTATAATTTGTATTTCCAGATGACTCAGAAGACACTTGGTTGCGCGTGGCACATGATTTTGAAACCATTTGGACCTTACCTTATCTTCTTGGTGCTATTGATGGCAAACACGTCGTACTACAAGCTCCAATACACTATGGATCTGAGTTCTACAATTATAAAGGATTCTTTAGTATCGTCTTGCTTGCTTTAGTCGATGCCAACTATAATTACTTGTATGTCGATGTGGGATGCCAAAGCAGAATTTCCGATGGTGGCGTGTTCAAGAATACATCATTACACACAAAGTTGGAATCAGACACCTTAACTTTCCACGGCCGAAATCTTTAGAAAAGCGCAATAAAGAGATTCTATACTTCATAGTAGGAGACGAAGCTTTCGCTCTTTTACTCAGGAAGTATCTGATGAAGGTTTACGCTGGGAAACATGACAAAGGTTCGAAAGAACGAATTTTTAACTACAGGACCTGTTGAGTCCGCAAAGTTGTTGAGAAGGTCTTTGGTATCAGCTCCTCGGTCTTTTGTGTTCTCAGAAAGCCCCTTCTATTAGAGCCTGAGAAAGCAATTTTAATTGTTATGGCGATCGTTCACCTACACAACTTTCTAAGACGGAATGAGGAAGCCAAATACTTTTACAGCCCTCCTGGAAGTCTGGATTTTGAAGATGCTGATGGCACCATACATCCTGGTACTTGGAGATCAGAGACACACACAACAGCAACACTGGTACCCCTGAGGCGTTTGTCTCGAAAACCTACCTCTGCTGCTAAGGATATTCGAGACGAGCTAGCGGATTACTTCCTTAAAAGAGGGTCAAGTGAGCTGCCAAGACAAGTATGCTTAAGTGTATCAGTAAAATGGATAAAACATGAAACTTACAGTGTTTGCGGTTTCCCGGGGTTCGTTTTTGTTCCAGATGAATTGTAGACTTTCAAAAGCGAACCAGGTACTTCGATACACTTCGTTAGTGCCTGAAAAAAGGAACTGATTAGTATTACATTAAATTAGTAAGAGTCTAAGTGGTCAGCTAATAGATGTTTTGTAGAATAAATTCAAGTTTAATAAAAGTGTTTTACTATATGAAAATAATAATTGTTATGAGTTTTTACGCCCATAAATGTCATGTTAAGTTTTATTATAGTCCAGTAACCTACTAAGTTGTACAGTAAGTAAGGGTAATTGAGTCTCTCCTATGTGTTGTTGAAGACCCACTCAGCCATGAGCTGTTTTTTGACAACTTTTTCACCAGCCTTGATTTACTCAGAGAGCTCTTTGAACTTGGGTTCAGAGCAAGTGGAACGATTAGAGAGAATCGCACTAAAGCCTGCCCTCTTTAGACAAGAAAGAAATGAAAGCACAAGGAAGAGGGTCATACGATTATGTCAGTGATGTGGAAAATGACATTCTTTTGGTGAGATGAACGACAACAGTATCGTTACTGTGGCTACAAATTTTGATACTATAGAGCCAATGGGTACGGCTATGCGATAGAATAAAGAGCAAAAGAAAGAAAGTGCAGTTCCATTTCCCAAGCTCATAAAGAACTACAGCAGTTCCATGGGAGGTGTTGATTTACACGATTGGTTGGTTTACAAGTATAACATCAAAATTAAAGGGAAAATATGGTACTGGCCACTATTTATCAGGATCCTTGATATGGCCATAGTAAATTCGTGGATAATCCATAAAATGACCGCTGAAAACCAACTCACCCTTTTGGATTTTCGAAGAGCTGTAACGGTGATCTATCTAAAGTCTGGCACCTTGAGGGAACAACTGGGACGCCCTATAACAGTGAGCCCTCGAAGTCAGTTGGCAGGACCCTTTGAAGACACAAGGTAGGACAGAAAAGATCACATCTTATTCTCGAGAGACAAGCAGAGTGAGGTGCCAGATGATAGACTGTGCCTCAAAACCTCTACCATACTGCAAAAAGTGCAATGTTACACTGTGCAAAAGGTGTTTTGGACCTTATCATTCTAGGTAAAGGAACTGTTTGTGTAACTTTACTAATTTTTCAAAATAGATTTCCTTATATTTTTTTATACATTCATTCAAAAGTAATATTATGTTTTCAGACAGTTTTCTTATTATTTGATCAACTTTATGTAATAACCTCTTGTAGTTACTAAAGCTAACCTTATTGACCACTGTCGTATTTATAGGACAGCAGTTATTTATAAGAAAAAAATTTTTTTGCAATAAAATTTTATAAAAACTGTATTTAAGAGTGTATTTTGACCCCAAATACACAATTACATAATGAAAACTACTTAAAAATAAATTGGTAGATAATGGGTTAAGTTTATGGTAAATAGTATCAGAGTTTAACTTAATTATTATATCATGTTTGACACGTGTAAGAGTATTTCTGATTCTAATTAAGTATATACATAACATCACAGCTGAATCTGCCTTGTCATCCCGACCAAGAAAACACAAATCTCGGACCACACAAGTCTCGGAAACTTACTTCGGTCAAAAAGCGTATATTTCCAGTCCTTATCATATATTTCAGGTTCATATATATTTCCAGTACCACAGTAGAGTTAACATTGTTGTCCTGACTAATTAAAAATATATACTTACGTAGGACCGAGAAGCTTACTTCGGTTAGAAAGTGCCTACTTCAGATCGTTTAAATTCACTTACAATGTCAAATTTTAGCTTGAAATATTTTCTTGATCAAATTCTAGATACGTTCGATTATCTAAGGTGAGTACTTAGTAACTCAACTTAAAAATCGCTATCCGACTTACCATTCTTTTAAGGTTGGAGTACAAATAGCCCATTGGGATAAGGTATTTTTACCTGAACTTTGGCCTACTGGTGCATACGTAAATCGATTC